>NC_056735.1:1568375993-1568478493 GCF_019279795.1 Protopterus annectens | reverse complement strand
GGTAAACAAATAAAAGAAAATGCAGAAAATAATATGCTTACAGTGAGAACACACTGACATGAAAGGTAAACCTTTTACTGTAAGACAGAAAAATCAGGGCAGGAGAGCTTTAGATCACACAGAACCACATGTACGTTGTTAAAAGAAAAGATGACTGCAACCAGGGATGAATATATATTTGAAGATTCATATGAGCAAACACAGAAGGTCTGCTCTCCCGCATTTTGTAAATGGTAAAAATAATGAGCTGCCAGACTTCTTGCATATGAACACTAAGGTGCAACCTCAGCAAAAATAAGGCTTAAATATCAAAAATACAGCATAAATGCTCAATGGCTCATTAAAGATGTAATTATGATGTTTCTGTCTCTTAAAGTGCAATTGCAATAATAGTCTTAGAATATGGTTCTGAAAGAAAAAGCTGATTAAACAGAATTCCTTTTTTACAGAAATCCCTGCCATAACTATTTCAGTCAAAATTGTAAGAGTGGGAGTATTCTGAGGCTGATGAAACAGCACGCTAAGCTTGTAAATGTATTTGGGGATGGCTTTTAAGAGGTAGGAGCAGTGTGGCAGACAGCCAATATTAAATTTAGATTGGTAGATCAAGGTACCAAACTCACCAAACAGCTTAAACATATCCCACATTACAGAGTATATATCAGCAGAAGTTGGACAAATGGTGCAAAAAAGAAATACATAAAAAATGTGCTAAAAGAAAAGAACTACAGCTAATATTTTTTGAACAACTACAACGTTAAATTAAAGTTACCATAGTCTAACACAAAAAAAGAAAAAATACTGTAAGAATAAATGATAGCTGAAAGATAGGTACAGTCTGGAAAGTCTACACAGTGTTCAAGCACTGGTAGGAATGTTGTTTAAGTTAATAAAAAGTGAAAAACAAGTTGTACAAATAGAAAAAATTCTTAAGCCACAGTCCCTAGCCATAAAGACAGGACAAGCAGAGTAAACAGCAACCAACCAACTAATGAACTACCAAAAAACAGAAAATGTGACACAGAAGAAGCACATAAAAATAATAGTGATATATATATATATATATATATATATATATATATATATATATATATATATATATATATATATATATATATATATATATATATATACACACACATATATGGGTCCTCTTCACAGGGTCAACATTTCAGAATGTCGAAGACCATATGGTCGAGACCATATGATCGACATTCGTAATATCAATCATTTGGAACCGGCATCTCTGTACAGTACCAAATGGAAAGATTTCCATCTTCCGCACTGTAGTGGGATCTTGGAGTTGGTATATTTAACTTTCGGGGTGTGTGGAGGGGTGCATGGACAGTGTGAAGGTAAGTTTTGTTGTTTTTTTTTTTTATTCCAATCATATGGTCTTGGCCATATCATCGTTAACATTAGCTTATTATATGTTTTTTCTTTTTTATATTTTTCCCCTAACAGATTTCTTTGTTTTTCAATTGAACTGTAGAGGTTTTAGGTCACATTAAAGGTGGGAAAAGTTTTGAAGTGATTTGTTGTGGTTTCATTTTTTTATATCACAAAAACCTGGCATTTTAACAGGGGTGTGTACACTTTTTATATCCACTGTGTCTGTGTGTATATATATATATATATATATATATACATATATAGATATATATATATATATATATATATATATATATATATATATATATATATATATATATATATATATATATATGTATACACACACACACACACACACTCATATATATATATATATATATATATATATATATATATATATATATATATATATGTATAGGTGCATGTACTTTAAGACATTGACTACTCACATTATCAACTCCCACTTTATCGAGTCTGAATTCATCAAATTTTCATTATATCCAACTCCTGGAGCAACAAAAATGAAGCCTGGCAAAGGAACTACTTGACCACCAGGACAAAACAACAAACAGTAAAAAAAAAAATAAAAATCCTGCAAGTGGGGGGGCTTCACCCCTAACTAAATATTTACCAACTCTGATATCACACTACAGTGGAGGAAGGGCAAGGTTCACCATGGTGGCCAAGTGGTTCCTTTCCTCGGGCTTGTTTTCATTGTTCCAGGAGTTCAATATAATGAAGATTTGATAAAGTCAGTCTGGATGAAGTTGGATTTGATAATGTGAGTATTCGATGCTTTGAAGGGGATCCATATATTTTATATATATATATATATATATATATATATATATATATATATATATATATATATATATATACATATATATGTGTGTGTGTGTGTGTGTGTGTGTGTGTGTGTGTGTGTGTGTGTGTGTGTGTGTGTGTGTGTGTGTGTGTAACACAGAATTGTGAATGCAAACAGCGATGATCTATGGGAAATTATATTTACAAGAATACAATTCTCAGTGGTTTCCAAAGAAGCTGTGTTAAGTATAATGTAAGTAATGAAATAGATAATCCAATTATATGACAATAAGGTTTGTAAATCAGGTCCCTATTAGATCGACAAAAAGGCTAAAGATCGAATGGCTTAGTGATCAAAAATGCTGTTTTTTGAAATAAGTTTTGTGGGGGGCTGTGCCTCCCATACCCCACGCTAATTATATATACCAATTGCGAGATCACATTACAGTGAGGAAAGGGCAAATTTTCCAATCTTCATTGTACCGCAATTTCACAATACCGATTCCGAAGAACTGCATTTTCAATTTCTAAGCCATTCGATCTTTAGCCTTTTCCCCAATCTAATAGGGACCCTGCAAATCTACCATGCACTCATATATTCACCGCATGAGTCAAGTACTTACCAGAGATCTGAATATACTACTACATACTTCTGTCTCTAGAAAAAGAGAATCAGGGACAAAGCTCCTTAAAATCAGAGGCATCTGGCTAAAAATCAGAGATGTCTACTTAGCATGAATTACCCATATTCATAAGTGAGGTAGTTGAGTTGCAGGCACAAGCAGTTCACAGTTACGTTTTGCATTTATCATATTATAGCATCTTAAATAGAAATAAAACATTATAAATTTTATGTCCCAAATAAATCCTTTTCGTTACTATACAGAAAGCAAAATAACACTGTGCTGTCAGAAAGTATTTTATATCTTGAAAATGTTCTGTATAAAGAAGTGCTTTCTGTCTCAAAAATGGACCTTGTTGTAGGTTTAGTGGCAGTATGTGGTACTTAAAGGAAAACTCCACCTTTAAACTTCAAAAGTATTTTTTTATTGAATCTTAGTAAATTTACAAAACAGAAATCAAAAATCACAATATACTATCAGAAAATGTTCTACATTAATAAATGCTGTACATACATATATTTCATCATGTTAGAAAACAAAGCAAAATTATACTGCACTATGAAAAAATGTCGTCTGTCGCTACAGTATATGAAAACTACTTTTCATCAAAATGCAATGGCAGGCACAATGGCAAGACGCACATTTGTTAGTCTGTCATAAGGTGAATGGTAGCCAATGGGTATTACATGGAGAAACTATGCTGTATGGGAAGTCAGTCTATCTTAGAATATACTCAGGTCTACTACTAATTAGGAGGATTACCAGTAAATCTGCCTGATTATCTCTCAGACTTTGGAAAAAACTTGAACTAACAGCAAAAAAACACCTAAGTTTTTTTTTTTTCTTCTTCTCTTGTATTTAATGCATGTTACAAGATCCAGTTATTATGCAAGATACAGTACAACCATGATTTTTTAAGAAGAATATAGGCATAGTTGGGTACATCATGTATCAAGAGAAGTTTCACTGTTACAACAAATATACACTGATAACATCCTATATACACTATGTACAAAATAGTGCTGCAGATAGTCAATTTCTAATTAACATGGTGTCACAGTTAACATACTTTTTCAGTATGGATACATATATAGAGGTGACACAAAGCTCATGATGGTGAGTGTTTTTGTGTCCTTTTTCATTAAAATGATCACAATAATTCATTATTCCACATTCAGCTAATCTTTCAAAATATGATTCAGGAGAAGACTCCAATATTTTAGGAAATAGGAACACTTGCTTTGGTTATTCATTATATACTGATGTGCTGATACTGATATATGCTTTATTGCCATACTTCTGAAACCCTCCCATGATAGTTTGGTATGATCTAGCCGGTTCTGGGTAATATACAATTCCACTAGAGTGGAGAGTAATTAGAATGTGCAGGATTAACTTTGATAATTTTTGAGGGCTAATATGCAAAATTGCAAATTCCTATGATAATATGGATTTTTGATAGTCCATCTTTTCTAGCCTAACTCTCAACAAGTACTACAATTTATAAGTGCATTTGCAGCTCTAGAAGATATGGAATATATCTGCTATTTGTGAGGAACAACACGGACAGTTTGGAGACACCTCTGAACTGAAGTAGTTAAATATTTCTGAGATGAAGTAAGCATTGTTGGTTATCATTAATTGAGTATATATGAGTATTTGAAAGGGATTAATTTTTGCATTGTTTCAATAGAATTAGATTTTTGTTTTTCAGAGCATTCTTTGATCTTATCAGTCCAGTATTTTGAATACGATAATGATGATTGGTATATAAGATATACTATTAACTTGTAAATGTTAGATAGCATCTTTTTCTTTAGCATTATTAAGGTCCATAATTTAATACATATATCTAAGTCTGTTTTGATTGCTTCAAAGTCACCAAATATTGAAGTACATACTTCTCTTATTTACCTTAGCATTATGATATATCCTTTTAGAAGGTTGAGAGCACTCCTTATATCTTCTAAAGACTTTTTCCTATATCTGTAAATATCCACAACTTTATATTCCTTAATGAGTGGATAGTTGTTCAGGTTTAACAAGTCTTTATTTAATTTGAGATTTGGGTTCAGTTGTAATGGTTGTTAGAAGATATAAGTAGATTTAAAACTTCCAATATTTTCTGAAACCTTATTATTTTATGTTTTAAGGAGAAGTGAAAATTGTTATCCTTTAAGCTCTCCTAATTTAAGAAAGGAAGGGCTTTGGGATTAATTTTACTGTTTTTGATATAGGTATACTATAGTTTGATCCATAGTGGATACCATTCTTTATTTTTTGGATTATAATCAGCAACTTGTATAATCCTCTTTGCACATACTATGCCATAATATATTTTAATATCAGGTAATCCCAATCCACCCCTTTTTTAAGATGCATTATCTTTGGATATCCTGATCAATGTCTGACCAAACCTAAGTTATTCTGCATGAATAGTATTGGACTATGTTCAAAGGTAATACCTAAACATTTCAGGGAGTATTTTAACTTTAATCCCGAATCTTGAAAATAAGAACCAGCGTGGCTTATTGGATTGATAGAGAAAATTAAGGACTTCATAGGATTAATTTTGTAATTTTGTCTTTGAGTTATTTAAATGTAAATCTGTAATGCCATATTCTCTTATGTAATTATAGATTTTTAATAAGAGTTTTTATATCTTTTGCCCAAAGGTTTTAAAGAACGCTGCTGTATAGCCATCTTGTCCAGGAGCTTGTTACTTGTTTTCAGACTATTTATTACTGAAAGTATTTCTTGTTGTGTGAAGGGAGCTCTAAATGAGTCCTTTTCAGCTTGACTAATCTTTTTAAAGGTTAGACTCCTTAAGAAGAGATCCCTGTCTAAATCAGTAGTTTTTAATTTTTGTGGGCGATATGAGCTTGAGTATAAATCTTTGCAAGTTTTAATAATTTCTTGATTAATATTATATGTATTCCCTTGGAATTCAATTTCTGTTATCATAGGGGCCTTCTTGTTTACATTAATTAACCTCACCAATAATTGTGATAGAGTGTGTGCCCAATCGAATACTTTGCTATGGTTTTCATTTCTGAGAAGGAGAATTGTTCTGCATGCATGATATACAAGTCTTTCTGCAAGTTATTCATTTACTTTTCTAGTAATGAGTTAAATTTTTTTTGGATTGATTATTCTATTTAGTTTATTTTATCTTTAATTCTGGTCTCTTTTTCTTTGATTATTTTGTATAGTATGATGCTTTCTTTATTATAATTCCCCCTAATTTTAGCTTTGTTTTCTGCCCATTGTATATCATATGGAATATCAGACAGTGTTAGGTCATGCTCAAGTTCCTCTAATATAGTATTAATTTCCTGTATTATATATTTTTTTCTGTAGCAAGTTTGGGTTTAGGGACCAAATTGTACCCCCTTTTTTAGATTAAGATCACTAGGCCAACTTAACTTAATTGTAATCTTCGAGTTGTCTGAGAAAAATCTAGGTTCTGTACAGTAGTTTATTTGTGCCTTAAAGAAAATCTCAGATATCAGAAAGAAGTCAAGTCTGGACCATAATTTATAACACTGAGAATAGTATGGAATAGTATGTGAATTTTGTTGCTGACAGATTTTTGTTCTGGTAGCAAAAGGGTCAAATAAGTTAAAGTTTGTTATTAAGTCATTTATCACAAAGGAGGCCTGGGTGTTATTAGTTTTGCTTCTTTATCTGTTACAGAATCAATTATAGCATCACATTCACTTCCTATAATATAGAATAGTTTGGAAATCTAATGAGAATGTTATAGATTTCCATGATAAAGGCTTGATGATTTGCATATGGACTATACAGATTCAGGAAAAGAAGTGGTTTCTGTAAACTAGAACTTTTACTTGAAAAATACTGCCATCTTTCATTTATATCTGAATCCTGAAGTATAATCACCACTTTAAATGAATTTTTAATTAAAATAAGCACCCCCTTACTATTTATTCCACAACTTGATATCATTATTGTAATTATCCATTTTTTCTCCTTTGCATGCCTCCAATCATCCTTTAACATGTGAGTCTCTTGAATGAATATAACATTGGCTTCTGATGTAAATGCAGAATGCATAAAATGTTTCCTTTTCTTTTTATCTTGTATCCCTTTCACATTCCATGACTCAAATATCCACATCTTGTTTTTCTTAGTATTTTCTTCCTGTCAAAATATTTTAATACTCTTAACATATACTGGAAGAATCTCGCAGATAAAAATAAGCAAAAAAGGTTTATTTTACATGCATGGAGACATGCTACAAAGTACATGGTATGTCAGCAGTCTAATTTCTGTACACTTCACATGGGTTTTTATACCCTTCTCTGCACGTACACAGCAGCTGGTTACTAGACAAGGAATTTCAGTCAAGGCTATAAATTCACATACTGGAGCCTTAGATGGTCAGAGGTCAGACACAAGATAAGCTTGTGCCTGGACCAAGGTAACATCTGTGCATTCCTCTTTGGTCAGCAAATTCTTTATAAGAAAAACAACTTATTTTAGCTTATTTCTTTGCACGCAATGCAGTTTCACATTTTAACCTTTCCTATACATGATACAAAGATGTTGAACACAAAGATTCTTACTACATTTCCCCCCTAACAACACATTGTATCACCAGTAATACATTTTATTCATACAGTTTTTCGCATGACTCATGTTCTGTATATTCAGAATAATAAGCTTTAGTTGCATTGGCAGACAATACATGTGATATTATCATTCGGATGCAGGGAATGCAGCAACAACCCAACAGTAGGAATATAATGGCACCAATACATATAGCAATTAAGACATTCATAAGTACTGTTCCCCAATTTCCAAACCAATTTTGGAAAAAAGTTAGTTAATGGATTCTGTCCTGGTTTTGTAAGTTCAGAAACTTGTTGTAGGATCTCTAAATGGTTGTCGATGTCATGTTCGTTGTCCGGAATGAACGAACAACACTCCTCCTGGATAAGAGCGCAAGTACCTCCTTTTGCCGCTAGGGTGAAATCGAGCGCTGTACGGTTCTGCAACACAACAGTTCTCGTTGCAGTTAACTCATCCGTCACCAATTCTAGCGCAGAAAAAGTTGCATTGCTCAGAGTTTCTAACAATTTTGACAGTTTTCTGAGCTCCCAAATGGATTTTACTGTCCCATACGCTGGAAGAATACCAGCCCAGGAAATAACATCGTCGCCCAAGTCCATATGTAATAGCCCCTTGCTGCTACTATGGGCCAAATCGTGGTGATAAATCCAAGATGCATCAACATTACCTACGGGATTAACAGGTTTATTAACAGCACGTACATTTCGTATTTTACCTTGGTGAAGAGAAAATGTATGTCTTATAGCTGGTGCTAAATAACCCAAAAAGCAACTGCCTGACCAATTCCTCGGTAACCATTTGTATGCTTTTCTACCACAGATAAAATAACAATCATTTACTTTAAGTGTAATATTGACTGGAACAGAGTGATTTCCTTTGTCTTGCAGCCCTTTAAACAAAAGATCATACACAGATAATATGTGCCATTAATAAGCCTTGTACTATTAACAAGCACTCTTATAGGCTTGAAACTCGTTGCACAGTGCCCATCTATTGTACAGTTATGAATTATTGTTACATTACACTGACTCCATCCAACCTTAATCTTGCCAAATCATTGAAAACATACGGTTCCATTCTGGCGACCCATGAGGGGTAATGCTATTTTGTCCTTTAAGGCTACGTTTGAAGTTTCAAATAGTAAATTAGTCTATGTATCATTTACCCCCAAAGGGACTGTACCTAACATTAGACCACCATGTACAGTAGGGATAGCCGTGCATATCCAACAATTTGAAACATTAAAAGACAGGGCATATGCATACTTAATAGCTTGGTACATATTAAAAGGCGGATGCCAAGCAGTATTTTCATCTCTCTTTACTTGGCTATCCTTGTTTGAAAATAAAAATGGCCAAAACAAAAAAGTAACACTCACACTTATTAGTAACAAAATTATTTTGCAATGCCTTTGTGTGAAGGATTGCTCTCTTCCGGTATTTTTTTGCATTGTTACAACAGTAAAAGTGTTCACACAAAAAAACAAAACTACTAATTAGTGTTCCTCAGGGGAGCTCAAGTTTTTGTCCACTTCAAACTGTTTTACCAGTTTACAGTGTGTCAGATGGATCCACGAGGTTCGTTCTTTTATTCGGACCGCTGTGGGTGTTGCTATCAAAACCTGGTATGGACCTTCCCACTTAGGTGAGGCCCAGGTTTTCCTCTTGACAATTTTAATCCAAACCCAGTTCCCGGGTTTCACTTCCAGGATCCTGTTGTTCTTCTGATCTGAAAAGCAATCATTCGTTAAAGAAGTGTTAGTTCTGGTCAGCAATTTCCTCATGTAATCTGCTATCTCTTCACCCCCCTCACGTTCTGCAGGCAAAAGATTTTGCCACTGTGGGACGTAATAAGGTCTCCCGTATAATAGTTCAAATGGTGTGACCCCTTTTGAGGTGGGAGTGGTGCGCATGGACAGGAGTGCCAGAGGTAAGCAGTTTATCCAAGACTGATGTGTCTCGGCCATGAGTTTATGTAACTTGCCTTTGAGAATGCCATTATGGCATTCAACCAACCCTGCTGACTGTGGGTGGTAGGCACAATGATGTTTTAACTCGATCTGAAAAACGGTGGCCAGCTTTTGAATAACTTGGTTTACGATGTGTGTGCCATTATCAGAATAGATGCATGTAGGTAGCCCAAAATGAGGGATAATATTATTTGTAAGGGCCTTGGCTACCGACAGTGCATCTGGGTGCGCTACCGGAAAAGCTTCAACCCATTTTGTAAAGGCGTCAATAATGACTAACACAAATCGCTTCTGTTGAACAGGAGTTAGTTCAATAAAATCCATGCAGATTGTGTGAAATGGATAAGGAGGCAGCGGGAAAGCTGCTGGGGTGACCCACACCCCACCACCATGGTATCGTGCACAAAGCAGGCATGATAAACAAAATCGTTTAGCGTATGCTATAAAGCCCTTGGTCCAGAAAATTTGCTGGATCATTTGGACCATAGCAGCAGGACCCAGATGAGATGGGCCATGCGTCACTAATGAGGCATATCTAAAAAGGTTCGTTGGCAAGACATACTTATCATTTGGACCTACAAAAACTCCCTGCTTTTGAATAGCCCCATATTTAACCCATCGCTGTTTTTCCTGAACTGTACTAAGTTCCTGCATTACCTGTAAGGTTTGTAGATCAAATTTATCTGTAGGGTGAAGTTCCTTTTGTGTGGTCTTGAGTGCAAAGGTAGAGGTTAAGGCTACACTTTTTGCAGTCTTGTCAGCCAGTGCATTTCCAAGTGATACTGGATCCGTGGCATTTGTGTGTGCTGTGCACTTACAGATGGCCAATCCCCGTGGCAGTTGGACAGCTTGTAAGAGGCTAAGGATTAAATCCTTGTGGGTTATTTCCTTTCCTGAGGCCATAACCATTCCCCTATTTTTCCATTGCTGTGCAAAGACATGGACCGTGGAAAAAGCATACTGACTATCTGTGTAGATAATAACTGCCTTATCCTTGGAAATGGTGCATGCTCTGGACAAAGCAATCAATTCGGCCGCTTGTGCGGACAAGTTCCTGGGGAGAGGTTTTGCCTCCAGTACCTTAGTCTCAGTTGTGACTGCATACCCCACTTGTGTGATACCTGCCTCATTCTTACATGCTGACCCATCTACAAAGAGGGTCCAATCTGAATTTGCCAAAGGTTGGTCCTTAAGGTCTGGTCTTGGTAAGACATTAGAGTGTATCAAATCTAAACACACATGAGGGGCACCATCATCAGCTGTAGGTAACAGCGTGGCTGGATTAAGAGTGGTGCATCATTCAATGGTCATGTGTGGTTGTGATAATAACGTTGTCATGCAGGATAAGTGTCTGCTAGGAGAGAGAAAGGTAACTTTATCCTGTAGTAGTATTACCGTGACAGAGTGCGGTACTCGTAAGGTAAGGTCATGAAACAAAACTAGGGTTGCAGACGCTTGCACAGCCTGTGCGGCTGCGACTACTGCTTGTACACAGTGTGGCAAAGATCATGCCACTGTGTCCAATTTACTGGAATAAAAAGCTAATGGTCTCAACTTATCCCCATAGGTTTGCAACAGAACTGATGTCATAAAGCCCTGCTTACAATCTACTGTCTGAACAAAGGGTTTTGTATAGTCAGGGAAGCTAAGTGTTGCAGATCCTGCTATCAATTGCTTTACCCTAGTAAATGCCTGTATTGCCTTATCCGTCCATTGCAGCGCGTCATGTGCTGCAATGGGAAGTGTGAAAATAAGTTCCGAAAGTGGACTTACTTCCTCTGCATAGTTGGGAATCCAGCTACGACAAAAATTTGTTATCCCTAAAAATGACATCATTTCTTTTTTTGTGCTGGGCATTGGTGCCTGTAAAATGGCTTCTTTTCTACAGTTATCTAGTTGTCTACCAGCAATTGAAATGGTATAGCCTAGATACCGTACTTCAGTTCTACAAAATTGTAATTTAGATTTATTTACCATATGTCCCTCCTTCACCAAAAAATGCAATAACCGAATAGTTTTGGACTCACAGACAGCCTCCGTGGGTGCAGCCAGCAGGATGTCGTCCACGTACAATAGTAGATGACAGCCATGCTCTGGTTGAAACTGTGCCAGGTTTGTCAACATTTCTTGCGAAAAGATTGTAGGGCTTTCACAATATCCCTGTGGCAATCGTGTGTATGTGTACCGTTTGCTCATAAACGTAAAGGCGAACCAAAACCTACTATCTTCCTGTAGGGGAATAGAAAAGAATGCGTTACTAATGTCAATGACAGAAAAATACTTATCCGTGGGAAGGATATCATTTAACAAAACAGATGGATCTGGGACCACAGGAGCCCTTGGCACTACAGCAGCATTTACAGCCTGCAGATCCTGTACCATTCTCCATGTCCCGTCCGGTTTCCTTACTGGGAGCAAGGGTGTGTTACACGGTGAATCTGTACATGGAATTAAAACCCCAGCTCTCAGTAGAGCCGTGATCACTGGTAAAATGCCTTCTTCTGCCTTTTTACTTAATGGATACTGACGCTTATGAGGTCTAAAATCGGATTTTGGAGTTATTTTAACCTGCCCTGCTGTTTTCATTAGCCCAATGTCGTGCTGTCCTAGGGACCATAAGGAATTTGGTACTGACTGTAGCTTCAATTCTTCTTGTGGGGTCAGAAAGCATAGTCAGGATGGCATGCCTCCTGTCGGTGTTAACTGATCTTCTCGAAGATGTACCGTTGGTCTGGCTTGGGTCACCCAATTTAACTTCTGTACCTGAACCCCCTTACCCGCTAGCTGTTCCGGTGTCATTTTTGACCAATCGGTAACCTTTTTCCCAACTATATACCATGTCGTTTGTTCTTCCCTAGTCACAGATACATGTGGGATTGAGGCATTTTAAAAAAGCTGTTGCATGTCTCTTGTGAGACTACAAGTAACTGCAGAGTTCCCTGCCCTGTCCTAATAAAGATTTTGTAATAGGATCCTGGTGACCTTGTGTTTAAAAAATTGTTCCTCATATTTGGGATCAGGTCCCACATTTTTCCTGTAATACATTGTACAGTGTAGTTGTTTGGCAGCCTCTGGTAACTGAATAGCCGTACTGTATTTGCTCAAAGCTAGGTTAGTTAACTCATTGGCCATGCTTTGTGGTCCTGTTTCAATAAGATCATTACTATACCAGTAATGTAAATCCCCTTGCCCTACCTGCAACATCTCACCCTGAATTTCCATACGCTTAGCCAAGATTCCTGATGTAGTTGGTACTGCTGCTATTCCAAAAACATGCATCAAATCCCTTCCTAATAAGTTGACAGGGCAAATCCGGGACACAATCACCCGAAATCTAATAGTTTGATTAGTTTCAGGGTCCGTAAACCATAAAGGTTTAGACAAAGGTTCCTTATAAATGCGTCCGTTGGCCGCTTGACTAATACATAGTCATCAGTAGTCACATTGGTCGGTACTGCAGTGTGTTTCAGTAAGGTCCTAGAAGCCCCTGAGTCAGATAGAAATTCTACGTCTCTCCCTTCAACCTGTAATATGATTACCGGTTGCACTTCTAACTGCATAGTCGTAGCTAGAGCTGTCAGGCTAACAACCTGATATTCACCTTTTTCTGAAAAATCAGTTATCTCATGTTCCCATCCTGCACATTCCCCTTTACCTTCCTCATTTACATCCTCAAAATCATCCTCATTCTGCACTACTGGCTCTTGCCAGTCGACCTCAGCACCTAGGTCCGGTTCGTCCGTGCTGCCATCATATAGTCATGCTGAACTATGATCTGGAGCAGCAGCGGATTTCCCGGGATTCCGGCAATCCCTTGCGAAATGCCCCTTCTTACCGCACTTAAAACATTCCCCCCTCTTTTGTCTGCCTTCGTAATCTTCAGAATGTCCTACATTCCCTCTCCCTCTGCCTTTACCCCATCCCCTTCCTCTACCTCTGTTGGACGGAGCGTGCATTAACATAAGTGTCCCATCCGTGCTCACTGTAAAGGTTTGAGCCTGTTTTCTTTTCCTTTCCTCAAGATATTTTTCTGCATGTCTTGCATACTCCAGTAAGGGTTGCAGACGTGCCGTCCTATGGTCTATCATATGTTTTTGAATGAAGTTACTGATTGCAGTTTTACATCCTTTTAAAAAGGCATTTTTTTTAAATGCTGTTCATAAGGTGAATCATCCTTTTGATCATGTGGTCTTTTCATTCCACTATGGTTATCAAAGCATTGGTTAAGCCTTTGTAAGTAATGATCTACTTTTTCATCTTCACCTTGGACACATTGGTTAATGCAAGTCCAATCTGCTCTAGGTTCCCATTTTTTTTTTATACTTGTTAATAATTTTTCTACTTGTTTTGTGTGTGTGTCGGAATTGTAGGCATGGGCTTTGCCTTCTACCCTAGAAATGGGGTCCCAGCCTTCGCAGATTAAATGCCAATCCGGACCCAGAATTTGCCGTATGACCTGTTCTAGCTCAACGGTATTTAACTTATAACTTTCTATCATACCTGCAATATCCTCGCAGAATTTTGTCATGTCTAGTTTCGGGTGTGGTATACCGTCTACTGTTTTCCTAATATCCTCTCTGGACCAGGGTCTATAAACTAAGATAGTAGGACCCTGACCAGGTGCTCCCGCTTGTGGATTTGCTACTTCTATGAGGGGATACGAGTCTGTAGATGCCGTATTTAATTTAGCCTGTTGTAGTTCAGCTTCCTTCCGCTTCCATTCTGATTTATCTACATTATGGTTTCGGAGTTCTAGGGTTTCATCTGCTTGTCTTTGCAATACTACGGATGGGACAGTTTTTTCCAAGGAGTCCTTATCAGACTCCTGATATTGAGGTGGACTAGCCATTTCTTCATGGGTTTCCGGATATAAGGGTGGGGCTGTTGGTTTTCGACTAGCCACAGACGTTTCGTCATCCTCTTTGTGGACAAAAAATGCACCTTTTGCACTCGAGCCACCACTTCCCTTATTCGAAAATTGTTCCCTATGTCTCTTATTAGCTTCTTCTAACCATTCCTGTGCTTGAGGGAATCCCACCTTTACTTGATTTTTAACTTTGCCTCCTGCATCCCTACGCAGATCTCTCACCAAATTTTGACATTCTGATCTATTTAAGTTACCACTAAACCCATAATTTGTCTTCCATTTTTTTATGTATTTTATATTTTTTGGATGTAATTTAAACATATATTCCTCATCTTCAGTCCTTTTATTTAAGCAGCCCTTACTAGCACAACAACTGCTTCCTATTCCCATTTTTCTTAAAAGAAAAACTGTTTCCTTTTCCTGAGATCTCTACCGGTCTTTTGTAAAATTGAAACAAAAGAAATTCCTTTATGACTAGTCCCTTAAAAAAAGTACTTTTATAAATGTAAAAGATTACCTTACTGCGGATCTTCCGCCCCGTTCGTCACCATCCCACGGATCAAATCTAAGAGTGACTGGCCTCTACTTACGACTTCTTTGTCGGAGGTCTTTCCATTCAAGGGAACCCAAGATTTGTTCTCCCCTCCTGTACAGGTTTTTCAGTCCCTCTTATGTGATTCATACCGTGAAGAGGTGGCCCCACGTTCTGAGCGCCAGAAATGTCAAAATATTTTAATACTCTTAATATATACTGGAAGAATCACGCAGATAAAAATAAGCAAAAAAGGTTTATTTTACATGCATGGAGACATGCTACAAAGTACATAGTATGTCAGCAGTCTAATTTCTGTACACTTCACATGGGTTTTTATACCCTTCTCTGCACGTACACAGCAGCTGGTTACTAGACAAGGAATTTCAGTCAAGGCTATAAATTCACATACTGGAGCCTTAGATGGTCAGAGGTCAGACACAAGATAAGCTTGTCCCTGGACCAAGGTAACATCTGTGCATTCCTCTTTGGTCAGCAAATTCTTTATAAGAAAAGCAACTTATTTTAGCTTATTTCTTTGCAAGCAATGCAGTTTCACATTTTAACCCTTCCTATACATGATACAAAGATGTTGAATACAAAGATTCTTACTACACTTCCTAATACTAATTTGCTTAGATATCTTCTCCTTATATTCACATGAATAACATTTTTTAGTGTGAGCAAATATGTCTGTGTCCATATAACACTTAACTCTTCCAGCTCTACCCCCATGCCTACCCACAAAACTACCTAATCCAGAAGAGAATAATTTATGACCAAGAGGTATGTTTCCTATTTTGCAAGTTAGAGTTAAGCATTTCTTCATACCTCCTAATAATATTTTTTCTAAAACCTTTATACCACAAAAAACGATATTTAGGTGCACTAAGATTAACATCCCCTACCTGATCACCTTTCCTGTTGTGCAGATCCCTAGTTTGAAAGTATCGCCCAAATTCTACATCTTTCATTTAAAGTTATATTTAATTATGATTGACCTTATTTCAAAGGTTAATCTACTTTTTATAAGGGTGTGTTTCTGCCATATATATTGATTTAAGAATTTACTGACGATTATTTCTTGAATTGCGTTCTTTCATAAGATTTAGTACTTCATGGATCAACTATATGAAATGACATTTTCCTGTTTATTTTCATTTAAGGTAGTGTGATATATACTGTTCAAACTCATGGTTACTGGTTTGAAAAAAAAACCAAAGTTTGTACCAGAGAACAATTTTCTAAAACTCAGTATTGCATTGTTTCAAAATACACTATTTGAGTACTCTAGATACCAGGGAAGACTGGGCAAAGCACCCTAGGATTAGTTGTGACAAATTAGTAATATTGCATCAAAAGGCATTTCATACTAAAGTAAAGGCATTTGTAGACTTTTAACACTAAACAGAATCAAAACTCACACTTCCCAATGCAGGAACAGAGAATAATATTCCCTATTGAGACAACTGTGATGTTTTAAAGGTTTGATAAATAGCAAAGAAAGTTTTTCTTAAACAATTAAAATCTTTAAATTCTTGCAGAAAATGCATCTGCATTAGCTTAGAATTTATTACATAAGGAACCATGCAATGTGTATATAGTATTGCATGGTCTTAATAAGAATGAATTTGTAACAAGCTTATTCCTTTGACAGTGAACTCATATTGTGTCTTAATTGTTTTCAAAGTTTTGAGTACCCAAAGTAAGTATAATCATCAAGTTATTCAGTTTCAGAGTAGGAGAAAAACCCTGGCAACTCTAAATACTAAACATAGTACACATGTTACTCATGTTTATATTGCCAATAGCACTGGAAAGCCAATAGTGCCTGGTTTACAGTCTGCAAGTTACTTCATATAGGAGTTACCAGAGGTTACAAGGGTTATGGAGCTTTATTTATACCATAGTTAAGCCCCTTGTAGTGACGTTTGTATAACCTGCTTCATAATTATCAGAATTTTCACCATGCCCATAATTTTCCAAAGATTACTTCATGAACAAATTGAGGCAGTGACTTAAACCTTAACACTTTGACTCTGCTCTAAAGAGATATGAACATTTTAACTGGTGTATAACATTTTAACATTCATCAACACTTATTTAAAAAGTGCCTGAAATTTATACAAATATGCCTTATCACAGTATGTCATATATGCAAAGGACCATTAATGTTTTAGTTGTTACACCTTATTTTCTATATGACTGAGTTTTTTACCTTGCTATGGCTGCTCATACATTAGGTAAGAGCATAAAAAGAAATTAACAAATTGTAAGCAAAAAAAAAAAGATAGAATATGTAGCTCTTACCTTGCAATTTTCTTATTATTTGACAAATACACTATGCTTCAGCTCCTTTAATGAATCAGAGCCTGGAACTTCACACAGCCATGCATTTTTTTATCCTTTACCATTCAAGATGTTACCATATTTATTTTAAACCATTTAAGTGAAATTACTAAACTGAACAATTTATATCCTTTCAAAGTCCATGTGCCTTTATATAAGGCCAGTCTAAGATTTACCAAAATGAAAACATAGGCTCGCACAGAGTTGAAACTCTTCATTACCATCCATAGATTATTTGTATTTACAGTCAAAAGAAAGAAATTTTTGTCTGCCATTCTTCATATTTTACAGTTCAGCTTCCAGTAATTCTTTTCGATTTGGTGTTTTTTTTTTTTTTTTTAAGGGGTTCAGATAAATTGGTTTTCATTCTCAACCTGAGTCAAGTTGAATTAAGAAGGAATGTTGTTTTTTCTTTAACCATTCGGTTTTTGAGCCATATAATTGACATTATATAACTACAAAATAACCCATTGTAAGCAAAGTCACCCAATGAGTAAACCAGCCATCAAAGAATAAAGTCTTAAGTAAAACAAAACACAATATAGCAGCAGGAAACCCGGCACTCATAAAATATCCAATGAAAATATTTGATTAGTTCAGATACATTAATAAAACATTTGTAAGTCGGTAATTAAAGTCTTTAAAGTATTGCTACTTAAACACAGAGCAACAGGCACTTTGAGTAATAAGCATAAATCAACAGTACAAAAAATATGACAGAAACCAGACCATTCTGCAAAAATCAAGGACAGATGAAAAGCCACTGTAGTACTTGTGTCTACCTTGGACGGGGGGATACTTTGCACATTTACACTGAATAACTGCTCCTTGCCTTGCTTCAACGCATCCAGTCACTACATGGGGGAGTGGGGTGCAACAAGTATGTCACAATTTGAAATGTCTCTGGCTGACTGTGATGGCCCTGACACATTTGTCATACCTCTCAACCTCAGAGCAAGAAAGCTGGACAAAGCCATACAAAGAAGTGGGACAAAGGCCCAAAAATAAGGACAATTTTAAAATATTGCTCTTATAAACTTAGAAAGATAATAGAACAGGTCTTGCATTAGTATGAATTTTCTGAATGGTATAAAATCTGAAACTCAAATGTCTGTCATTATTTTCTAACTTCAGTCTTTAATGATTTGTCACTAATTTGCCAAAAATACCCACAATTTTATGAAAAATGGACCAAAAATGTGATGTAAAAATATAAAATAGCCACACAATACAGCTGGGAACCTGTCAAAGAAGGGACACTTTAATATTAGTACTACTAACTTGAGCAGCTGACAAAATAAAAGAATCTACATGCATTTCTGAAATAAAAGTAATCTATAACTCTGATTATTACAGTTATTTCTTAATTGTAAACCCTCCATGTTTTCTTCCAAAATTGCTATTTTGAGGAGGGGTTATTAGGGGGAAGAGTAACATTTTGAGCCAAAATCAGTGGCAGTTGAGAGGTTTGGCTATGCCTAATTCTATAAAGTAATTTATTTGCATGTACCTCTCAACCTGTTAATGCAATAAATCTGGACAAGACCAAATATATTGGGGGAACATATAAACAGTACTAAAAATTGCTCTTGTATAAACTGAGACAGTTGATAGAACAACGGGTCTTACTTTAGCATGCATTTTTCTGAAGGTTATGAAGTCTGAAACTCAGTGTGTCGTTATTTAGTGACTTAATTTCTAAATGATTTGCCAGAAAACCACAAATTTTATGAGGAACAAACCAAAAATAAGAAACAAAAATCTATTCATTCTTTGAAAATCTGGACAGTTGGGAGATATAGTTCAGCTGGGGCTGTCTTTAAGTTTGCTGCCCTTCCCCCTCACAAAATCATGGTCGAATGGAGCCTCCCCCTGCAGCCATTCCAATGATCCATTACTTGGCTATTTCACTCCATTTACCATAAACACTAATGTGCATACTGATTTACTTCTATGATGATTTGGACTTAATTTGAAAGTTTTGTTTTGCATTTTACAGCACAAACACTAAGACATCTGCTAAACAAACTTAGCATTAAAACTTCTCTGCCCTTGAAACTCACATTCATTGAAACAGCATTGAAACCCACATTCAAAGAAAATACATTTTACCAGTGGCAGATTAAGATTAATTCTGGGCTGTTTTCAAATCATAGGCCCCTTGCATATGAAACATACATGTGCTCTTTGATACACCTTTCTATTGTTTTGAACATTTTTCAAGTAAACTATTAAGCAAAACACATGCACCAATAATGACAAAAACTGCCCAATTCAGAACATCTTTCCAGTAAACAATGAAACAAAATGCATACACCCATAATGACAAAACTGCCCAGTTCAGAACATTTCCATCATAAAAGTCTACTCAAACTTCTACAGTCCACCATTATCATTAAATATGCACAATTCTACATCAACCATTATCAGTAAATATGCACAATTCTACAGTCCACCATTAGCAGTAAATATGCACAATCTCTGAAGAAGTACAAAAGTCATCTAAATAATTTCACATTAAATAAATCTGTAACTAATGAAGAGGTTGCTGCTAGCAAACACCTTTATATTTCATGGTTTCATTGAAAAATAAAGTGTCTGATGACCCTGAGGAATAAATTGCCTATATTACATTAAAAATGATAAGCTAATAATATTGCAATAGGAAATGGATGGCAAACTGATAACAGGCTCATAGTTAATATCTTAACTTGTTCAGTACGGCAGCATTCACCCCTTGTGGGAGTAGAACCAACAACCTTCTGCATCAAAAGCAAGTACACAACCTGTTGTGCTATTAACAATGAAAGCTGACTTAGCATAAGCAGCACTAAACTTCTCTTCCCCTGCAGCTCTCAGCTCCTTGTAAAATCTACTCAATACTCAACTGCATCTCAACTTCGCTACACAAGAAATCGAAAAAGCCAAATTTATTGGGGGGGGGGTCAAAAGCCCAAAAACCAGGGACATATTAAACATTGCTTGTATAATCTTGGAAAGTTGCTAAAATAAAATGCTGTGTTACCACCATACATTTTACTAGCAATGTCCCTGTGCAAAACAGTCAGAGCAACACACCACTATGCCAAATCATCTGCTTTGTGAAAGAGCGGAAGACTGAAACTTAAATGGCTATCATTTAATGTATTCAGTTTTCACCATAGCTGTCAACCTCTTAGCACAAAACACCTGGACAAACCCAGTAATGAGGGAATACAGCTCTCAAACATATTCAGTGAATTCAGTTCTTGCCACAGCTGTCAACCTTAGCACAAAAAACCTGGACAAAGCCAATAATGGGGTAATACAGTCCCAAAAATAAGGACAAATTTCAAATATTCATCTTATAAACTTAGAAAATTGTTAGAATAAAAGGTTGTGTTACTATGTATTTTCTGAAGAATATGAAGTCTGAAATTCAAATGCCTGTCAATTTTACTTCTGACGGAACAAAAACAATTTTCAGCAGAGGCCCAGGGAGAAATACTGCAGACACATGTCTTTGTAAAATGGCAGGACACCAGAGCAAATCCACACAAACACAGGGATGAGATGCAGACTCTACACAGAAGGCACCCCAGCCAAGAATCAAACCAGAAAACCTATAGCTGTGAGGCAACAATGCTACCACTGCACCATCAAATATGTAAGGAATTAAACATTCAGAAACCTGAAGTGTGAAATTCAAATGCCTGTCAATTTTTATTTAACTATTGTTAATCAGGACAGTCTGACTTGGAACAAAAAAACTATTTTCAGCAGAGGCTCAGGAAGAAATAATGCATACATGTCTTTGAAACATGGGAGGACACAAAAGCAAACCTACACAAACACAGGGAGAAGATGCAGACCCCACACAGAAGGCACCCCAACCAAGAATCAAACCTGAGAACCTGCAGCTGTGAAGCAACAATGCTACCACTGCACCATCAAATATCAAGCATTGCAGCATTTAGAAACCACAGATATTATGAGGAACAGATCAGATCAAATATGAGGCAAAAATCTGCATTTTTTTTTACAAATGGTGGTTGGTAGCGAATTCAGGTCCTTAATACCTGCATACAAGGTACAGGGTTTAAGCTTGAGGTATTTCCTACCACACCATCATGAGGTTGTTCTAGCCACCAGTATATAGCAACTGGGGCATACACACACACACACACTCACACATAGCTGTTAGTGCACTACAAACCCTGCCCGCACATTACGTCCGTTAGAGCACATCCACCATGTGAGATTCCCCTGACGAGACTCCAGCCTGCCGACATTGCAGTCCAGGTCCGATCTGTTTCTAGTGACAGTCTGTGCAGTTATAACTGCATAGACTTCTGGGAACTCTGCTCTACCATGTTTCCCAGTCCGGACTGCTGCTGAAACAGTCTGCGCATCCGATCTGTTTCTAGTGACAGTCTATGCAGTTATAACTGCATAGACTTCTGGGAACTCTGCTCTACCATGTTTCCCAGTCTGGACTGCTGCTGAAACAGTCTGCGCATGCTTCAGACTGTCTCAGCAGCAGTCCGGACTAGTGCGCATGTGCAAAGTCCGTGAATTTTAATTTTTTTTTATTTTATCTTTTATTTTCTTTAATTATCTTTTATTTTCTTTCATTTTATAGCTGGGGGGGGCTGCAGTCTGGCAGTCCAATAGCACGGGCCGCCCCTGCCCGTACAAAAATCTATATTTATTAATTTATTCATGTATAAAAATCGACATTTATTCATGTACACAAATTGACATTTATTCATGTAGACAAATCGACATTTTTTCATATACAAAAATCGACATTTATTCATGTACACAAATTGACATTTATTTGGAACTTTTCCATTATTGGACAACAGTTCTAAGTAACGCATTAACAGTTGTGTGAGAGTTCTACATAAACTGTGCAACAAACATTTCGACTTTAGAATATCTACACCTTGGCTTTCACAGTGCAATATTTCATGCTTAACAGAAAATGCAGAAAAATCTCAATACATGTGTATTGAAGGAGGGGAATAAAACAGGTGAATAACTGTCACGTTTTGAGACGTGATGCTTTCTTTATTCCTTACCCAAACCATAAGAGAAGAATGATAGAATGTCAAAAAAATGAATTCTGGGAACTAGTGGCCTTACTTTGTAATTATCCCTTGATAAAAACTGACAAGAGCTTGCTGGCAGCTGAAAGCAGAAGCAATCCATTCTGTTGCCCCGATAACGGAAAAGTTATTCAAATACCGTCACGTCTCCTTCTTCTGGAACATTGTCATAAGCCTTCAACCCCCAAATTCCGGCCTGAATTTCTTGAGACTCCATTTCCTGTAGAACCATTGGCCCTAATCTTTCAAGCTTAGCAATAGAGCTCTCCTTAAATGAGCACTGCTTGTCCATGTAGCCTGCTTGTAGTGCACTGGCAACACAGCTGTCAGTGATTTTTTATCCCATGAATTCTTCACCCAAGTCATGACCTCTTGCAGGCTAGCCTTCACAAAGTTTCCATGCTGATTTCTCTCCATTCTATTTTCAATGTAGTCATTGAGCTCCATGCGCAAATGGTCCTTGAATGGCTTGTTTATTGCAATATCAAGAGTATGGAGATAGTCAGTCATGCCTGTGGGAATCATTATTTGATCTATTCTTCTCTGTGCAAGGAAGTTCTTTGTGTCTTTAGTGTGGTGAGTGCTGGCTGAATCCCAGACTAGCAGACCTCTTTCACCACCTCGCAAAACAAGTGGCAACATTACATCGACCCACTTCATTATAACTGCTTGTGTGCACCAGGCTTTTTCGGTTTCAAGAATGTAAATGCTTGAAACACGTTCAATCTTATCTTTCTTGCCCTTACTAATGATTAGATGTGGGGTTTTCTTTCCATCTAGATGAATTGCCAAAATACAGGTAACACGTGCACTTTCGTAATCAGTGGAGGGAATGTAGATTGACGAGGCACCCATCTGATCAATTGTTCTTTGAGATCCTTGTCCCATAAACACTTCAGTTTTATCCATAGCAATCATGTTGGAAAGTTGGTATTTAGAAAAGTCGATGCCATCAACAAAGGACTTGAATGCAAGTGCATGTTTAATAACTTCAGTATCTTCCAGCATGAACAGTGTTGTCGATCTTCTTAGAGACAGTTCATATCACTGAAGGAAGCCATCCAGTCAATGTTGTGATGCTTTGAATTCTTCTGGGGATATTTCTAACTGTGGTACCATTGCAAGGGCAAATGTTTGAATATCAGCCCTGCATGCAACCAAAGCATTTGCTCTCCTGTTAGCAATCGATTCACAGATGATGTCTTCGAGCTCAGGAAATAATGGCTGCCGACCTGATCCACACTTGCACTTCTTAGCATTTCTCTCGTCCACCTGTTGACTGAGGTTATCGTACTCTGCTCACCATTTTCGGACCATTAGGAGAACCAACTTCTCTTTGCCGAAAGCCATCAGATTCTTTCTGTGGGAGTCCTCTATTATTCCTTTCTTGCACTCAATGGAATAGCTCTTTCTTTTTGCACTTATCTTGTCTGGGGGGGTTAATTGAAGGCTTACGAGAGAGAAGTGGCAACAAAAATGGTGACAGTTAAGAAGACAGACCTCAGCAAAACATATAATATTTAGAAACCGACAGAAAACTGAAAAATAGAATTAGGGAACATACATATCAGATTAGAATTAAGTCAGAAATTAATGCACTTTCTAAGCATGTTTTACAGAAAGGACTTAAGCATTATTTTAAGTTTATGGTTATACACATTAATGTACCTAATCCAAGAGGGGGAGACGTAAGAAATCGCACAGAACAAATAGAAGCTAGCTGGATAATTAGGCTGCATACACATACTCCCCCTGGACTTAATGAGAAAATTCCATTAAAACCCACCCTTAAAGGACGAAGTATTAAATGCAAATGATTTTAATTAATATATATTATTATTTTTATATTTTTTATATTTTTTCTTTTATACATGAATTTTTTTTGTCTTTATATATTTTTAACTGTTTAGTACTGCTTTTTAGTTATACATATATATATATATATATATATATATATATATATATATGGTTACCATCTTATGTATTAGTGTTTTAATGTTTCTTTAAATAGATGATTGATTTTGTTATTTGATTGTCAATTAATATGAGAATCAATCTAATGATGGGGTTATATATTCACTTGTGTTAGATGTGAACTTGTGATGGTTTGATAAAGCTGTATAGCGAAAGCCCTTACCTTTTTGTCAAAATAAAGTTCCTTATTTTATACCATTTTATACCATTTCTGAAGGTGGATTATTCCTAACTACTTGTGAAGTATTCTATTTGGTCTGAATAGACATTTGTTTTATGTGTTTCGTACACCCGAATTGGATTATAAAAGCATTTACTTCAAGGTCTGAAAATACCCTTCTTTTGCAAGTGACTTGGTATGAATTGACTGATCGCTGGGCTGGACTCTGAACAGGGACTACTACAGTTACATGCTAAACAATTTATTTATCCTGCTCAGTTCCTTAATCTCGCTAGTGGTGTTTATTATTATTTTTATTATTTGGTTAATATAATATTTAGAGTTAACTGCAAACACAAAAAACACAAAAAAAATTTTTAGACTGATAATAGTACTACTTCTCTTTTCAAGTGAGACAGATGCAAGAGCAGCAAAAATAACCAACCCTCTCTTGCAAACCAAAAGTCCCATCAACTGGCAATTACATCAGTTAGAGGAGCAGATGGGAGGATTCTTTCATACAAAACTTGTTGGCAGGATGGGGGGGGGGGCAATATCTGAATCAGAACTGCAATTTCTGTATGTAAATTAGGAGGAAGGGACAGCACATAAACTGGCTGTTAAAATCGTATGTTTTGCCAAAATCTGGATTCTTGAGAGCTATGTAGCACAGTATGCAAAAGTGTACAATATGAAAACTATGATATACACATACCACAGACATTTAATTAGAGTACACATTGAATAACATATAATAAAATGCAGGCACCATGACACATATCACAGACTGCCATGTACATAAAAAGGTAATCCCCAGGATTCATGAAGCTTGCGCCAGGTGCAGGCATAGCATCAGCATTTTAACACAAAATATGGCCGCCGAACGATTCAGGTACGAGCTGTTTCCATGTGCACTATCTGCGTACACTATGCCTGCACAACTCCCGAGCCCTGTATGCTAATTACTCCATTTACAGCAGTGTAGCATGCAGTGAAGGTATGTAGTGATTCAGGAAGTGGTGCAGGCATAGTGTAAGCAAGCAGAAATGTAAACCATAGAAAACGGTTTACATTTTTGCAAACATAAAATCGGAGCTATGACACCCGACCAAACACATGTATTATATTTTATATTGTTAATATATGCCAATGGCTAAATATATAGCCATTGACATAAAAAAATGTACAAAATATAAAATTAACATTTAATATATATAGTGGCACTATCGCAACGTGGAAGCGCAAATCAGCGGTGCGCAAAGGGGATCGCAAGAAATATATAAAAATATAGAATAAAACCGCAATGAAACACATCTCACGATTTCCCCATAATAGTCAATGGCAGGCATGCTACACCGTACTATGGCACAAGGGTTGCTAAGGGGCAGTGACAGTGTTATGCACAGTAGCTAGGAATTAGTAGGCAATGCCATGAAATTAGAGGAGTAATAGTGAATCGCAGATTTCCCGCTGGTGTAAGGATGCACCTCGCAGCATAGCATTACAACACCAAGGTGTGCCCTTGAGATAAAGATGACATCAAGAGAGGGGTGAGTCGCCATTGCTGTAGCACATTGGACCCTTGCTAAACAGGTTTGCCACTAGCTAGGCAAAGCTGCTGGATAGGGGTGTGTCGAATTGGCCATAGATATGATTACCTGAGAGCACACAAGGTAACCGAGTATGCAAGTGAACGGAGATGAAAACGTGCTTAACCCGGTGAACGGTTTTGCGCGACATGCACTGCAGTTGAAACAGGAAAGATATAGGAAAGAAATAAGGAAATGCTGCAGCAGTGATTGGAGTACAAATGACTAATTAACACCTAGGAGCCTACAGTGGGCCATTGACAACAGCTAACAAGGCTGCAAGCAGCTACCTGCAGAAGAGGAAAGGGGAGGTGCTGTACTGCAAAGAAAACAGTAAAGTGTCAAAGCAGAACAAAGCCGATTTGCAGTATATCAGCTACAAGACACATTTTGCCATGACTGGGTAGGGAAAGTACAAAACAAGAAAGATGGTAGGTGGATGCAAGCTTGATAATGGGAGGGGATCCAGGTTTAAAAGTGAATTAAATGGCAACAGATTAATCAAGGCAGGCAAGTAGATCTCCACAGTAAAGGCCCCACACTTGCAGGACTCATTGCAAAACCCATAATTAAGACACACTGTAGCTGGAATAGCTCATACACAGCCACTGACATCAGCAGCATCCATAGCACAATACTATAAAGTGTGAAAGCACCTCACACACATTTGTTTATTCCCATACACTCTGCACCAGTGGTGTATACAGATGGGGAACTTTTAGTATGTATATGTTAGGGGTTGCCATAGCTTTGATCCACCAGCAGGTGTTGGAGACTGAAGGTGGTGTGGAGGATGATGCACACGACCACCTCAGGCACCAGAGGAGGAGGAGAGTGTTCAGACCCAGGGTAACCTACCAGGGACTACATGATCTGGAGATAGTAGAGCATTACAGGATGTACAGGGACATCCTACAGCAACTTCTGGAGCTGTGCCGGCCATGCCTCAGAACCAGAACAAGCAGAGGGGAACCCATCCCAGTGGATACAAAGGTATGTGTAAGCCTGAGAATGCTAGCTACAGGTACCTTTCAAAGACTAACTGGGGATATCATGGGGATCTCACAGGCATCAGCATCCAGGGTACTACACCAGTTCCTGGATACTATGTTACCACATGCCAATGAGCACATATACTTACCCCGAATGCAGGAAGAGTTGGTAAGCAATATGCATCTCTTCCACCATGTGGCAGAATACCCGGAGGTACTGGGAGCAATAGACTGCATGCATACACACATCAAATCACCACCCGGTGAGCAGGGTAGGTGCTACATAAACTGCAAGGGATACCCCTCCATCAACGGCCAGGTCGTGTGCAATGCGCAGGGCATTATCATGGATGTGTGTGCTGGCAGCTCTGAAAGCTATTTCGACTCTCACATCTGGCATGTCTCACAGCTGTATCAGTTATTTGTCAGGGGGGGACATCTCAAATGGCCACCTGGTTGGGGATGCTGGCTATGCACTGGAACCGTGGATGATGACTCCCATCAGAAATGCATACACACCCATGCAGGAATGCCATAATGAGGCACATGCACAAACCAAAATCATCATAGAGCATGTGTTTGGGATGCTGAAATCACAGTTCCATTGCTTGGACATATCTGGTGGAGCCTTGCAGTACTCTCCAAGCACGTGCCCACATCTTCATAGTGTGTGCCATGCTACACAATATGGTCCTGCGGAAACAGCTGCAGCAGGGACAAAATGGTGAAGGCCCTCACAGCTCACCACCATTGCCAAGGGCCCCACAGGCACAGAGGTACTCAGACCACGAACACCCTGAGCCAACCCCAGTAGGCAGACAGAGGCATGCCCAGTATGCCCATGCCTTGGCAAAGAGGGAACGTATAGCACTCACACTGACAGTGTAGGCACCTAGGGAATGACACCTTTCTCCACCTGCACACACAGTAAAAATGGATGGCGCACACACAACTACCTGTAAGTTGTCATGTATAGGCAGTCTACTGTGTGCATCCAACATAGGCAGCCCTCAACTACTACACACACAACTGCCATTGGCACAAGGTAAGTCAACACCTGAACAGTAAATTAAGCTATCAGCATATGCAGATACTGTATGTATAGATTCATAGGTAGGTACTTGGCCAACTGCCAGAGGCCATTCATAAGCCCAGCCAAAATGTGTCAGCGTTTGCCACCCTATTGATTCATTAACTGTCCCTCTGTGGAGCATAGCCAATGGCGGGATCCCTGGGGTTCATCTACTGTTCCCCATCCACTCATCAAGGTTTCTCTTGTGGAGTGTTAGTGAGGGGCTCTGTATGATGTAGTTAGGGATGTTGTTCCAAAGTATGGGGAGTGTCTGTGACTGGAATCTGTCCCTCTAGCATCTTCCAGTTATTGTTGTGGCAAGGTTCAGCTCACTACAGTGTGTGGCTCACTGTGACATGGATTCCCATAGGTGGAGCATATCCATAAAGCCTGAGTTCGACATGTCTGTGTTGGCCAGTGGAGATCATCTCTGGGTAAATGAGATGCAACTGAGTAAAGCAGAAGTTTGTTCAGTCTAGCTGCATAGGCCATATGTTGGAGGCCAGTATTCCCCTTGGCAAGGTACATTCATGGACCTCCCAGCTTTTGGAAGTGTCTTCTGAGGTACATCCCACATGGGTTATAATACCCTATGATGGGACTGATGAGTGATGAGTAAATGGGCACTATAACCCAGTATGTCTAAATGGGAATCCTTTAGTAATCAGATGGCCTACATAGAAGGATGTCCTAACTACTGTGGAGATATGATTGTCAAAGGGGAGATCACTATCGACCTTAGGCCCCAGATACCACATTACCTCGTCCATATTAAAGTGGCTGCCACTTATGTGTTACTATGTGGTGCCAATTCCACAGTGGAATGACCATGCTGTTAGTGGAATTTGGCTGAAGGCCGTGACTTTGACACCCTGTGATGTTCTCTGTGAGGCCCCTTGAGGGATGTCTGTGTCAGCTGGACTATCAGTCATGGCTCCCAGTTCACAGTCATTGCCAAACGTGGTCTGCCATAGTCCACCTGCGTTTGCCTGTACCTCTGAGACGTATTTACCAAACAGTAGGGCTCCCAGGACTGAGATCTGTGAGACACCAGTCATGACTGGTCAAGATTTGGACCTGGAGACCACTAGTCGTACCATGTGGGTTCTGTGTGTAAGCCCATTGGCAACCCAACCTGTGATGTATGGGTGTATGTACAGGCTGGTGGGTTTATCAGTAATACCTGAGTGAGGCATGGTGTCAAAAGCCCTGGTGAGGTCCAGGTAGAATGTGTGAACCACCTCCCCCATCATCTACCGTCTTGTTGACTGTATGTAAGATGTCAAATAAGTTCAGTAGGCATGAACTGCACTCAACCAAGCTGACCTGGGTTGGGTCATGTGTTCGGAGGTTACCAATGTCTTTATTAATGAGTGCCATGAGGATGCAAACCATACCATTGCAGACCAGGCTAGTCAGGCTTACGGGGTTGTAGTTACCATGGTCAGTTGTGCTTCCACCTTGATGGAGTAGAATAAACGTTGCCACGTGCCATTGTATGGGCATGTAGCCTGTGGAGAGGCTGAGGTTGGAAAGCTTAATTAGGTGGGGGGGGGGGTCAGGTTGTCTTGTACAGTTTGCAAGATGTAGTCTGGGACAACATCTGCCTCCATTGATGCTGTGTTCTGCTGTTAGAGAGGGCCATTTCCACCTGCGTGTCTCTGATGTGTGGGATACTATACCTTTTGGGTAGTGCTGTGGTCTCTTTAGGGGTGAAGTATGTACTGAATGCATCTGCAAGGATG
Source organism: Protopterus annectens (assembly GCF_019279795.1). Classification (NCBI taxonomy): domain Eukaryota; kingdom Metazoa; phylum Chordata; order Ceratodontiformes; family Protopteridae; genus Protopterus; species Protopterus annectens. Next base: position 1,568,448,739 of record NC_056735.1, on the reverse strand, counting down.
TTGGCAATATCAGTAGGGTCAGCATATTTTATGCTATATTTCACCAGCGCAGTGCAAATCTGTGTGTCACCACTTAGATTCTTGACATAGCCAAAGAAGGCTTTGTGGTTATCTTTCGAATCCTTATGTATTCTCTTGCTGATGTTAGCCTTGGATGATGTCATGAGGGACCTACGTATAATACTAATAGTGGTCACGGATGTCTGCCCTTCGTGGGGTTTGCTGTTTGTCTGGAACACTGTCCTACTTCTGTAGTATAGCCTGTTTATTGCAGAGGTCCACCAGACCGGTGTCCTTGTCTAGGAGGAGTGAGTCTTGGTTTACCAGTAATGGTATGATCCATACATCTGTGTAGGTTCTTATAGACTGCATCTGTAAATCTGTCTGCATCTTGAGCAGTGTTTCCCCTTAGCATGGGGGCTGTGAACCCCCCCCACCCCTGTCACTAGTAGTGTAAATTTAGCTGTAGGACAGGTATACATTGTGGTATCCATGGGCAGGGGAGATTCTTGGGTGTGGAAACAGTGAATAGTTCATGGTCAGATCTAACCAGTGACCAGTTAACCTCCACTGTGGTGCACCTGTTGCCCATGTCAGTGATGACCACTTGTAGTAGTTTCCACCCCATGTTAGGGAGGTTACCACCTGATACAGGGCATATGAGGTGATAAATTACAGGAAGCACTGGGCCTGGAAGTGAGTACTGGAGTAAGTTTCCCAGTTAATGGTATGATAGTTGACATCGACCAATGCCAGGGTTGTGTTAGGACTGTCATGTTCTACACTGTCTCCAGGTAGGTGGAGTGGTGGCCTTGGGTCATGAAGGGTGATCCATAGCAGGACACAGTTTACATTGCAGTTGTGGCTGATTTTAGCTGTTCATGGATGATCTCAGAGGTATCATGCTTCCCCACTAACCTGGAGGTGTAGGTATCACTGATGAATATGGATACAGCCCCTCCATGTCTGTGTCAGTCCATGTTCTGTGGCTGAAATGTGTGGTATGGGTTGTAGTCTGGTAGTGTTGGTGTGCTCTCAGGTGCCTTAAGACAGATACCAGTTACTGCACAGATGTTGATGTTGTCCATCCTGAGGAGTGTTGTGAGTGCATGCATGTTGTGATCACAACCCCTGGTGTTGAGTAGCATAACCCTCATTGAATCTGCTATTGTGCCATTTATGGAGCTGGTATTCACCTTCGAGACTCTCCTAAATAAGGCACCATGGGGGCGCCAATAGCCTTGGCCAGTATTCCAAAGCCTAAGGCTGACACATAGGCCAGTATGGTATCATTGCATGCATGTTCCCCATCTGTGCTTGTTTTTCATCTCTCCTGTAGGTAACCTACTGGTAAGCAATAGATATCCTTAAACTTATAAAAGTCTTCTCGCTTTCAAGATAGGCTTTTGGAGTGACTAAGTATCAGTGTTCTGTATGTTCTTGCTGTACTTAACTGTTTCTTGACTGCATGGTGATTTCTCACTGTATTTTGTGATCTGAAGGTCTGTTTATTCACATATTATGGCTGCGATGGCCTGCGCTATAGAGGTTCACAGATAGCCTACTACCTATCTGCCCAAGGGCAATTAGAAGCATAACTATAGTGTGTTGGCTTTCCCTGCACCATTGATAAAGTAACTGAGCATCTCTCAAGCATAGCCAATGAAGCAATTCCAGGCAGAATTGCTGGAAGCTGTTGAAGACTGGGGTTGTGGAGGGTGATAGGGGCACTTAGTGATCTGAAGAGGGCATGTTAATGTGACAATTCAACACCATTCAATTCCCGCAACAGGTCTCGCAGATATCAAACTGGACAGGGTCCCCCACCCACTAGCTGTAAGGTTCTGGGACACATGATCCCAGGGGTGTATATTTTGTGACCTGTTCACACAACAAGGTTTCCCTTGAAGTGTGTCAGTGAGGGGCAATGCCTAATGTAGTTAGGAATGTAATGTATTGTCTCACAGTACATTTGTTATATGTTGTTATTTCAAGAGTATGTGAAGCTCAGTGAGTATGGGGGCTTCTGCCCTTTGCTTAGCCTAGCTTACACATAGAAATAATCTAAATAGGAAATATGCGGAAGCAACGTTAATGTCAACAGTGTAATGGTTACAGTATCTGCATAGTATCTGTGCATTCGAGGTTCCAATCCCGATAAAGGCAGGGATGTTTATCATGTTCAAAAGTATACTTTAACCACAGCTTGCATAAATAGGTAGAAATCGTCTGTATAATAAACATTCAAAACACCAATATAAACCCATGTGTGCTGGAGAGTACAGTCAACAGAGAATGTAATGTTATGTCAGCACATAGTGAGATGTTACTTCACTGACATGTATATATCCTGAGTAGTTAGCGGATGTGGCCGTGTTTGAGCGCACAAGTTATATGTTACAAAGTTTGTTTAACTGTGTTTAACCGCTGCTATAATGTCACACAAACACTTTTAAAGATGCTTACAACTGCTTAAATGAGCCTTATTCTGGAGTAAAAATCATTTGCAAAGCATCAAAGGTGCTGAACCCTGGACCATGCACACTATAGTCATGGTACTTACCACAGAGCCATCTGAGGTGTATACATGATTCACGGTCTTGAGACTGCACCTTATACCATATGCATTTCACTGTAATGCTGACAAATGGGACAGTCACTTTGTGCACATATGTACAGTACATTGTAATGTACTGTAGTTTGTGAACCAACACATTCCAGTCTACATATGATTTACTGTTGCAAATTAATATGAAATATGTATATATATATATATATATATATATATATATATATATATATATATTATACAGTTACATCAATAGCCATATATATAAACATCTATGAACACACTTCGTGACACAGAAGCACTCCAAAGGAATTGGAGTGTACACAAAACACAGGCAGCTCTGGTATTATAACAATTAATATTAACCTAATTCACCATAGTAGGTGTGATTGCTGTGTATGTGAAGATTGGGGTGAGGGAGGAATGATGGGTAATGAAATCATGCATCAGTGAGGGCCTGGGTCAGATGTCCAATAAGTGAACTGGAGGGGTATACATGGAGAATGGGGACAATATAAAAAGGACAGAAAACAAGAACCTTTCTCATTCATAATAAACCCTGTCATGTCACATTGCAACACCTAATTTCACAAACATATGGACATTAAAATGTATCAGACATATGTACACCAACTGACTGTCACATTTGCTTTCAGTAGTGAGGAATGCCTGTAGTAAAATGTATATTCTAAACACCATAACATTTGTACATATCTCAAATGCCTTAGTGGTAAAGTCAGTGACAGTGGTATTCATGTTCCCATGTTCAAGACCTGCAAGGGCTGTTAGGTTATTTTGAGGGCCAGAATAAGGGCTGTTGGATTGCGGTGGATTAAAGCACTCTTAAGCAGTTGTAAGCGGGATTCCATGGGTTTGCACGATGGTAAGCAGCGCTGAAACATGGTAAACGGAGAAGCGCTCCACAGGTTTAACCTTTGCTTAACGTCGCGCAGACCATGGGAAAACCTGCTTACAACCACGTAAATGTGTGTTATTAACACTTTCTCTATCAGTGCCTACTCTGAGAGGTAAAATAATAACACCTTCCAGTAGTAGAACCCGCAACCATGTGCTCCATCCTCAGAGTAACCTAACTAGCTATCTGGGATATACCTATCCCAGTTGTGTATATAGACAGGTTAAAACACAAAAGGGAGGAATGTGTTGAAATAGGACAACCCGCCATGTACTCAATTAAAGGTGTATGCTCATATATATATATATATATATATATATATATATATATATATATATGTATATACAGAGAGAGAGAGAGAGAGAGAGAGATACATAGAGACATGTCGATATATACAGGTCTACATATATATGATGATATATAGATAGGGTAAAAACATCTACACATCTATGGAGGTACAGATAAATGTATGCAATAATATATATCTATAAAATATATATATATATATATATATATATATATATATATATATATATATATATATATATACATACATATGTATATATATATATATATATGTATATATATATATATATATATATATATATATATACACACATACATACATACATGTCTGTAGACAGCATCCGAAGTGTTCATATCTGAGTATAACATGGACCATAGCAATCATACATTCTGCCTCCCGCCCCCAAACAATATGAACATAACATATGAAGAGTATATGCAAATACACTATTACAAATATGTTCTATGGACACAGTCACCAACACAACTGCAATGACTGCAAATATCCATGACAGAAATACACAGACAGCTTTCATTTTGCAAAACTTTATTACATTCCGATGTATTGCCAAAAGGATTCAAGGACTAACAGTACCTGCATGCTATACAGGAAGCATTTAACAGTGCCTTAATGAATCAGCCTGCAATTACCATAGTATTAGTCCACTAAGGGATAGGTGTTCACATAGGGAAAGAACACCCACACACGCATAGACGTTGTATAAAAGGGGTTCCTACACACCTGTATGTGCTATGTACACCCACCAACATCTACCCCACAACCAAAATAATTACATCAATACATACTGTCATAACAAAACCAATTATTCAACTACTGTGCAACATCTGCTGAAACCTTAACATACCTGGACATTGACACACTAACATGGCCCTATGTGAAAGAGTTGCTGTTATACAATTGAACAGCTGCTGATGTAACAGGATTTGTATGAACTAATCCCATTTCAGAGGGTTGAAAGGTTCGTACACCAGGAAGTGTTACTGAGTACTGATTATCAGCACAGTATGATACACAGTAAGACCAAACTAAATATGTCAGGTTAGCACATTGTAACCCCCCTAACATTATATAGATAGCTATGCAGCCTTGAGCTGGTCAAACAACCTGGCCAGACTGAAACATATGCAGAAGTATTAGGTACAGACAAACCCTGCACAAGTAGCAATGTTCAGAAATATAACAGCAGTACTCACATTTAGACCACATCCTCTAGGCATTACACACAATATATTACTGTTCGTCTCCATACAGCTGTTGTAATAGATTCCAAACAACACTTCCACGCTGTCTTCCTCACAAGTAAGGCAAAGGGACAACGCCCAAGTGGAGTACTCAGTTAAACTCCACTGTAGCCATGGTATTGGCTAAGGCAGTAGCAGCGCAGCTAATGTGCATGTAATTAGCTACTTAGGAACACCAATTGGTTATCGGGATAACACATGTTACTGATCTGTAACTATAAAAGGTTGCCTTGTCACACATTCAAACCATCTGTATCTACCTGTAGGACAGTACAAAACACTGAAAGACGAACCGAAAAAATGTATTATACTAGTCAATAACACCTCCAATTACTAGGAAGGTATGTATAACATGTAGCATGTCTGTGTATGTAGTACCTGTTCTGTAAGAATTACAGTGTAATGAATGAATATAGTGGAAATACCTATCTTGTAGCGATGTATTGTTGAGCAGTTGTAATGCTTGTAGTATTCTATGTGTTTACTGCTGTAGGTCACAAGGCAAACTCCGCATACACCACAAGGGATGATATGGGTTTTGAACCCACCAATTTGCTTCCAGCCACTGTCAGTGTCAAGATTGGTCCAACAAGTGCGTGCTATAATAGGGGATAGTATATGTCGATATATTGTAACAGTCGACATATGTATGGGTGTATAAGTAAGATGAACATGTTAAAGGTGGGCTTACCGTGCAAATATGGTGTGCATTGTGGGATATTGTGCCAATAACTCCATAATGTACAGTATATTAGGCAGATTTGTATTCTATTCTATTCTACATAGCAGTTCTGTTATGTTATTCAAGCAGTAGTTATGTCTATTGGCAATTACAGTACTCAATAACAGGATACATATCATTTGTATTCATCTGACAGTTTAGCAGCATGATAGCAAAGATAATTGGAAGAGCCAGGTGACTATCCATACACATAACACATGTAATATCCACCTCTCTAGTATTGTTTGCAAGCAATAACAGCTGTGCATTTGTACATGTTATGCAAATGTGTAGTGACCCTTGATACAGGGCTGGACCTCTCTTGTATCATTTGCAAGCAATAAGAGCGGAGCATGTGTACATGTTATGCAAATGTGTAGTGACCCTTGTTACAGGGCTGCTCCTCTCTAGTATCGTTTGGGAGCAATAGCAGCTGTGCATGTATACATGTTATGCAAATGTGTAGTGACTATTGTTACAGGGCTGGACCTCTCTAGTATCATTTGCAAGTAATAAGAACTGAGAATGTGTACATGTTATGCAAATGTGTAGTGACCCTTGTTACAGGGCTGGACCTCTCTAGTATTGTTTGCAAGCAATAACAGCTGTGCATGTGTACATGTTATGCAAATGTGTAGTGACCCTTGTTACAGGGCTGGGCCTAATGGCTATGTGCACAAATACATAGAGTGGATATTGAGAGTAGATACACACTGATTTTACTACCAGGTTTGTGTAGTCCAACCTCTCATTGCAAACCTAACAGCTGCTTGCACATACTGTATGTAAGGTAGTGCACAGCACTGGTAATGAAACAGGTTACATATCATCTTTAACTCCAGTGTAATGTCTGCAGTAGGAGTGTAAGATGTAGGAGACAGCTGCTCATGTGTAATAGCCACTTCATAGGTGATGGCATACACTATCTGATTATATCCTGATCATGTTGATAGTGGCATCAGAGTCTATTGATACATGACTATGTTTGGAGAGTGGGTGTCTGTGCCCAACAGAGCTCATGGTCCTGGTGGATATGTGAGTATGTACCCAGAGAAGGGAACAGATCTGCAGACACTTGCATCATCTGTAATCAACTAATAGGATGCAATGTGCTCTTAAGAGGAGGATTGCTGCTAAAGGTAGCTACAATGTTTCCATAATAGCCAGTGTTGTCATGTCCATAACACAAATATTTACATGTGAGCATCACTGTCTAAAACATCTTCATAAGCAATACGTAAACTAAATACAGTACTTGGTACTTGTAGTACTGAATGCTCATACAGGCATGTCCACTAGTCAGCTACTGGTGTTTACTAATGTCAGCTTTGTGTATGTGGCCATCCTGGGGAAAATGTAATCTCTATGCCATGTACACTGCCAAACCCACCTAACAGCATGCCCCACACATTGTTTGGGATGCAGCTACAGGGGTAAGCTGGAAGGCATCCCAGTCTACAGCCATGACTGGACTGTACAGTCATGAGGTGTAGGGTAACACATGCATCTTATCAACACAACCAACACATACCCTTACCAGAACACAGTAAGGACACCTGCACATACTACCAGAAATCACACACATTCACAGATGCTTCTAAGTATCTGACCAAACAAGTGACCCCCCCACCCCAAGCTGGAAGAGACAGAGACTGAAATACACAAACTGTATGACATAGTTTGCATAATTGTGCCACACCTCAGAACACGTGGCTGGGAACATGCCCAACAGTACTCATTTGTGAATGCAAACTCTAGCACTATGTTACACACCAACCTATACAAGGGCATACATACTGTCAGCTGCCTGTCTGGCATGATTAGCCACATACCCATACCTTTTGAACTATACACATGGCTCTGGCATAGTCCATATTGTTGTGCAGGACATGCGCTGCAGTAGCCTGGACTGCATGGAAACACATGTAGGAACTGTCAGGTATTGTAGCCCATGCAGGTATGTCCCAAGACCTGGGTAGTATTCTGCCATTGGCCAAAATGATACTGCAGTACAGGGACAAAAGGATTGTATTCCACAATTGTCTAATGTAGTGGTGCAAGTCAAAGGGTATCCAGTATCTGTCTGCCTGGGATAACATGGTTGACAGACCATGATGCTTTGCCAGACAGTGCCTGCACCTGTCACCCCTGGGAATCTGGATGCTGCCTAGGGCTCATGCTTCCTCTATAGTGACTTCATCATGCACAGTTCAAGTGAAGGTCCACTGCTGTTACAGGGACAGCCAAGCAATAAACTGCGGGTCTCACTACACAATGATACATGTCAGAAACACTATATGGACACGCATATGTCAATCCCTAACATGGAGAACATATCTGTGCAGTGGCTGAGACATGTTTCAATGCTCAAAAGAGCACACCTGCATGACCATGTTATAACACATACCTCACCTCTTGCCCATTATCCTTTATTGGAACACACGGGCCACAGGTGTGTCCATATATGTACACCCCCACGCTAGTTGCACTTGCATAACATCAGATGCATTATGTTGAGCAACTACCTTTGTGCCAAAGTGGAATTCAAATTGCCCCTTGTGACAGATCACCCACCAGGCCACGGGTTTTCCAACTGTCATAATGTGCTGTAATGGGGAAGATTAGGTCTGAGACAGAACCATAATAATGGCTACTCTCAACTATTCCATTATGAACTGGAAAGACTCCTCATGTACCAACACCTGCGCTCAATGCATGTTGGATTCCATCGACCCCAATGACCTGAATCACAGTAGTCACACAAACAGGTCTAACAGTATGCTACACATAGTCAGTCTCCAATGCCAGTGTTATGTTTCCTAAGAGTGGTGACTGTCATGACACCCATGCAGATGGACAATGCATGTGCAAATGCTGAATCTGACACAAATGAACCTTAAGCAGTCACATATGTACAGTGATTGTGCCATCGAAACAGAACCAGGATTCAACCCAACACAAACAAGAAGGCAAACTGGTGGTACCATGCTTTAAACTGTACCACAGAAGGTAGTAACTGTTGCAAGAGTGAACACACAAGGGTGTAGGTGATCCTTGGTCAGCCTCAGTAAGATGCAGATACACCATATAAAACCACACAAAGCTACTGTGAAACTAATCAGCCACATATTATGAGGCCAAGCACAGAGCATTCTATAGCTGTGTCATTAATCATAATGGCAACAAGAAGACCTGCCGTGCTGCACAGTACTATGGCATGGGAAGTACTGCATCTACAGAACTAGCACCTGTTCATCCAGATAGGGTCTTGGAGAACCTAAACCCACTCCCACCTTCCCTCAAAAGGTACACTTTGTAATATATCCATGTACACTACAGGGCCCCTGTAATAACAACTATGAAGGCACAAGCTGCACTCTCTAAAGCCATACATACAGCTTTCATGGGACCTGTCAACATCCCAGGGTGTATCCTACACATGTGCAACACAGACAATACATGGCAGGATACTACACAGCTGTGTAGTACCATATAGATGTATATGGCAAAACACATACATGCTTGCAAGTCTGCAGGGTCACAGGTCGTGTCCCTAACGGCTATGTATGACTATGTATGTGACATATACACAGCATTAAGGTCAATTGCATTAATGTGAACACATCCAGGCATGTGCTGATAGGTAAAGACACAAGTACAAGCAAACAGACATGCCCACGTCAAGACAACATCTACATGGTGTATGAGCAATGTCATCACATGACAAACTCATATATGGCAATAACATCACATCACCAGTAAGTGTCAAATGTGTGTGACTTATACATGTCAGTGCTGGTGTTGTATGGTTGTCGAGGAGGTATGGGACAAGGACCTCATCTTCCAAGCAGCTGTACATCACCAGCCTGCTATGTGGCATACCTAGAAGACATAATGATGGAGACAGGTCACAGTAACTCACAGAGAAGTACAGAAGTACAGCTGAACATACATGTGTATCACATTTATTAAGATTACAAATATGTCTTTGCATATCTACATGACACTAACACTCTTCAGCCATGTGCCGCAGGATGCACAGCAGTGGGATGCCCTGGGGAAGGAGCTCTGCAGGAGGGTAAATGATGTTTGCGGTCACAATCACACCTATCAGCAGGTGCGTTGACACTGCACTGCCCTCATAAGGCAGGTGAAACAGTGTGCTAATGCAATCTCCAGGGAACAAGGTGCAACAGGTGGGGTCCACTCACCCGGCCCCCACTCACATGTACTGAGGAGCTACTGGCCAACCTGGGGACACCTACAGACCTCCATCCACAAGCTTTAGCTGGTATTGTGGAGGTGGATTTCTCTCAACACCGAGCCTGGAGTTGCCTGGTAAGTCACTACTGCACATATAGCACAACTATATTTCACATAGTTACATGTGTTACTGTACAATATGTAATGTAATGTAACATCATATGCAAGGCATGTAATCACACATGCCACATCCTATAGTCTGCTACTCTATGTATGCACAGATGTGCATACTCCATAGTATAGTGTATTGTACTGGCTTATGTGCGAACATGGACATTGCACCCTGCAGCTATCACACAGGTGTGGATAATGATCTTACTGCTGTGACATTCCTGTTTAGGTACCTCTGGCATTTTGCAGCAACAGCAGCCTGAATCAGGTGATATTGTTATTATTGATAATGCACGGAACATATGAATTGCATGCTATCTACCATAACACACGTACACATAATGTATGGTGGTCCTGTTAATAGACACTGGTCAGACCTGCAATGCATCACAGTGGTTGCCCATGTGAAACAATTGAAGACTATATGAAACACCTACACTAATCCTTCCAAACTGTCATTGCCAGATGTGTGGACAACAGTGAATAGAATGGTGGAGGTGTGTTTCTCTGTAGGGACAGGTACTACATATCAGCATTACATCTTGGGAATATGAACAGTACTGTACAGAGATCATATGTGTGTGCACACTCTAAATGTGTTGGAGCTGGAGTATGACTGGCCCACAGGATACACCCTTGTGGATTATACCCCTGCTATGAATGTCACACAATGTCATGTGCTATCTGACATGTCCATGACATTTAGTGGGCTGACTGCAACACTGCTCAACTATCCTGCAAAACATGTCTCACATCCCATAAATACCACCCTTTGTCTGCATAACCCTGTCCTCAGTGGAGTATATGACATCTATGGGTCTATGTCATATGGGATAACACTGACATGTGAAAAAAGATGGCCATCACAACCATTGGACAGAACATGTGTACACATGGCCATGGAGGATGGTCAGAGAAATGAAGCAACACACACAGTAGAAGTGATATACATGTGCGTACACCCTGTTGTACATTGGCTCAACACAATACAACTATGGCCTTTGTGTAATGGTGATATTGCAGATGTGAGACACTAAACATCATATAGGCCTGTGCACAACTTGTGTAGGCATAACATGAAACCACCTCATAACATGTCTTGAACATCTGGAGTGTGTCACGACATGGAAGCATTCACCTATACAGTATCCAAATACATACATATGTTGCACAACATACACACACATCAACATCAAGCCACAGATACAGTACATTCACCTTGCTGGTGTCAGAAATTACTGTCATACCTGCTCCTCATGTGTGTGAGGTACACAGATGGCACATGGGACATAGAAAACTTGTAAGTTAGCCATGTGTGGGCATAGTTGCCAGGTATCAGTAATATGGTTGCAGATGTGCAGGGGTGTCATCCGTATACCCTTCTGTGACCTGTGTCACACATTCCACATTAGGGTTTATTGTGTCTACACCTCGGTGACGTGGGTCACATTCCACATTAGATACATATTGTATGTGAACATAGTCATGAACTGTGTCAGTAGCTCACACAGGTTTAACAAGTCTTTATTTAATTTGAGATTTGGGTTCAGTTGTAATGGTTGTAAGAACATATAAGTACTTGCTAGATTTAAAACTTCCAATATTTTCTGAAACCTTATTATTCTATGTTTTAAGGAGAAGTGAAAATTGTTATCCTTTAAGCTCTCCTAATTTAAGAAAGGAAGGGCTTTGGGATTAATTTTACTGTTTTTGATATAGGTATACTATAGTTTGATCCATTGTGGATACTATTCTTTATTTTTTGGATTAAAATCAGCAACTTGTATAATCCTCTTTGCACATATTATGCCATAATATAGATTAATATCAGGTAATTCCAATCCACCCCTTTTTAAGGATGCATTATCTTTGGATATCCTGATCAATGCCTGACCAAACCTAAGTTATTCTGCATGAATAGTATTGGACTATGTTCAAAGATAATACCTAAACATTTCAGGGAGTATTTTAACTTTAATCCCGAATCTTGAAAATAAGAACCGGTGTGGCTTATTGGATTGATAGAGAAAATTAAGGACTTCATAGGATTAATTTTGTAATTTTGTCTTTGAGTTATTTAAATGTAAATCTGTAATGCCATATTCTCTTATGTAATTATAGATTTTTAATAAGAGTTTTTATATCTTTTGCCCAAAGATTTTAAAGAACTTTGCTGTATAGCCAACAGGTCCAGGAGCTTGTTACTTGTTTTCAGACTATTTATTACTGAAAGTATTTCTTGTTGTGTGAAGGGAGTTCTAAATGAGTCCTTTTGAGCTTGACTAATCTTTTTAAAGGTTAGACTCCTTAAGAAGAGATCCTTATCTAAATCAGTGTTTTTTAATTTTTGTGGGCAATATGAGCTTGAGCATAAATCTTTGCAAGTTTTAATAATTTCTTGATTAATATTACATGTATTCCCCTGGAATTCAATTTCTGTTATCATAGGGGCCTTCTTGTTTACATTAATTAACCTCACCAATAATTGTGATAGAGTTTGTGCCCAATCAAATACTTTGCTATGGTTTTCATTTCTGAGAAGGAGAATTGTTCTGCATGCATGATATGCACGTCTTTCTGCATGCTATTCATTTGCTCTTCTAGTAATGAGTTCAGTTTTTTTTTTTGGATTGATTATTCTATTTAGTTTATTTTAACTTTAATTCTGGTCTCTTTTTTCTTTGAATATTTTTTATAGTATGATGCTTTCTTTATTATAATTCCCCTAATTTTAGCTTTGTTTTCTGCCCACTGTATATCATATGGAATATCAGACAGTGTTAGGTCATGCTCAAGTTCCTCTAATATAGTATTAATTTCCTGTATTATATCTTTTTTTCTGTAGCAAGTTTGGGTTTAGGGATCAATTTGTACCCCCTTTTTTAGATTAAGATCACTAGGCCAACTTAATTTAATTGTAATCTTCGAGTGGTCTGAGAAAAATCTAGGTTCTGTACAGTAGTTTATTTGTGCCTTAAAGAAATTTTCAGATATCAGAAAGAAATCAAGTCTGGACCATAATTTATAACACTGAGAATAGTATGGAATAGTATGTGAATTTTGTTGCTGACAGATTTTTGTTCTGGTAGGTAAAGGGTCAAATAAGTTAAAGTCTGTTATTAGGTCATTTATCACAAAGGAGGCCTGGGTGTTATTAGTATCGCTTCTACTTCTATCTGTTACAGAATCAATTATAGCATCACATTTACTTCCTATAATGTAGAATAGTTTGAAATCTAATGAGAATGTTATAGATTTCCATGATAAAGCCTTGTTGATTTGCACATGGGCTATACAGATTCAGGAAAATAAGTGTTTTTTGTAAACTAGAACTTTTAATTGAAAAATACCACCATCTTTAATTTATATCTGAATCCTGAAGTATAATCGCCACTTTAAATGAATTTTTAATTAAAATAGGCACCCCCTTACTATTTATTCCACGACCTGATACCATTATTGCATTTATCCATTTTTGTTTTCTCCTTCGCATGCTTCCAATCATCCTTTAACATGTGAGTCTCTTGAATGAATATAACATTGGCTTCTGATGAAAATGCAGAATGCATGAAACGTTTCCTTTTCTTTTTATCTTGTATCCCTTTCACATTCCATGACTCAAATATCCACATCTTGTTTTTCCTAATATTTTCTTCCTAATACTAATTTGCTTAGATATCTTCTCCTTATATTCACATGAATAACATTTTTTTAGTGTGGGCAAATATGTCTGTGTTCATATAACACTTAACTCTTCCAGCTCTACCCCCATGCCTACGCACAAAACTACCTAATCCAGAAGAAAATAATTTATGACCAAGAGGTATGTTTCTTCTTTTGCAAGTTAGAGTTAAGCATTTCTTCATACCTCCTAATAATATTTTTTCTAAAATCTTTATACCACAAAAAAACGATATTTAGGTGCACTAAGATTAATATCCCCTACCTGATCACCTTTCCTGTTGTGCAGATCCCTAATTTGAAAGTATCGCCCAAATTCTACATCTTTCATTTAAAGTTATATTTAATTATGATTGACCTTATTTCAAAGGTTAATCTCCTTTTTATAATTGTGTGTTTCTGCCATATATATTGATTTAAGAATTTACTGATGATTATTTCTTGAATTGCGTTCTTTCATAAGATTTAGTACTTCATGGATCAACTATATGAAATGACACCTTCCTGTTTATTTTTATTTAAGGTAGTGATATATACTGTTCAAACTCTTGGTTACTGGTTTGAAAAAAAAACAAAGTTTGTACCAGAGAACAATTTTTTAAAACTCAGTATTGCATTGTTTCAAAATACACTATTTGAGTACTCTAGATACCAGGGAAGACTGGGCAAAGCACCTTAGGATTAGTTGTGACAAATTAGTAATATTGCATCAAAAGGCATTCTGTACTAAAATAAAGACATTTGTAGAGTTTTAACACTAAACAAAATCAAAACTCACACTTCCCAATGCAGAAACAGAGAATAATATTCCCTACTGAGACAACTGTGATGCCTTAAAGGTTTGATAAATAGTAAAGAAAGTTTTTCCTAAACAATTAAAATCTTTAAATTCTTGCAGAAAAAGCATCTGCATTAGCTTAGAATTTATTACATAAGGAACCATGCAATGTGTATATTGTATTGCATGGTCTTAATAAGAATGAATTTGTAACATGCTTATTCCTTTGAAAGTGAACTCATATCATGTCTTAATTGTTTTTAAAGTTTTGAGTACCCAAAGTAAGTATAATCATCAGGTTATTCAATTTCAGAGCAGGAGAAAAATCCTGGCAACTCTAAATACTAAACATAGTACACGTGTTACGGGCGGCACAGTGGTGCAGTGGTTAACATTGTCACCTCACAGCAAGAGGTTCTCCGGTTCGATTCTCGGCTGGGGTGCCTTCTGTGTGGAGTTTGCATGTTCTCCCTGTGTTCGTGTGGGTTTCCTCCGGGTACTCCGGTTTCCTCCCACATTCAAAAGACATGCATCTGGAGCATTTCTCCCCGGGCCTCCGCTGAAAACAGGCTCTGTTGAACCTAGTCGGACTTTCCCGGTCAACAAATGCTAAATAAAAAATAAAAAAAAAAATGTTTATATTGCCAACAGCACTGGAAGGCCAATAGTGCCTGGTTTACAGCCTGCAAGTTACTTCATATAGGAGTTACCAGAGGTTACAAGGGTTATGGAGCTTTATTTATACCATAGTTAAGCCCCTTGTAGTGATGTTTGTATAACTTGCTTCATAATTATCAGAATTTTCACCATGCCCATAATTTTCCAAAGATGACTGCAAGAACAAATTGAGGCAGTCACTTAAACCTTAGCACTTTGACTCTGCTCTAAAGAGATATGAACATTTTAACTGGTGTATAACATTCTAACATTCATCAACACTTATTTAAAAAGTGCCTGAAGTTTATACAAATATATCTTATCACAGTATGTCATATATGCAAAGGACCATTAATGTTTTAGTTGTTACACCTTATGTTCTATATGACTGCTTTATTCCTTGCTAGGGCTGCTCATACATTAGGTAAGAGCAAAAAAAAAAAAAAAAGATAGAATATGTAGCTCTTACCTTGCAATTTTCTTATTATGTGACAAATACGCTATGCTTCAGCTCCTTTAATGAATCAGAGCCTGGAACTTCACACAGCCATGCATTTTTTATCCTTTACCATTCAAGATGTTACCATATTTATTTTAAACCATTTAAGTGAAATTACTAAACTGAACAATTTATATCCTTTCAAAGTCCATGTGCCTTTATATAAGGCCAGTCTAAGATTTACCAAAATGAAAACATAGGCTCGCACAGAGTTGAAACTTTTCATTACCATCCATAGATTATTTGTATTTACAGTCAAAAGAAATAAATTTTTGTCTGCCATTCTCCATATTTTACAGTTCAGCTTCCAGTAATTCTTTTCGATTTGGTGTTTTTTTTTAAGGGGTTCAGATAAATTGGTTTTCATTCTCAACCTGAGTCAAGTTGAATTAAGAAGGAATGTTGTTTTTTCTTTAACCATTCGGTTTTTGAGCCATATAATTGACATTATATAACTACAAAATAACCCATTGTAAGCAAAGTCACCCAATGAGTAAACCAGCCATCAAAGAATATAAGTAAAACAAAACACACTATGGCAGCAGGAAACATGGTACTCATAAAATATCCAATAAAAATATTCGATTAGTTCAGACACATTAATAAAACATTTGTAAGTCTCTAAGCGCTTTCACCAAACAAACATTGGCTTCAACAGACCGTAATGATAGTAAAACACACAGACATACATCATATATAATCATATGATTAATTAAAACAATTTAAATTCACCAATAGCATTTTTAGCAATTTTATACATTAAGCAGTGAAGCTAATAAAATTTGAGTGTTGTCTACTTAACAAAACATATGCATTAAAATGATTATCTAACAATGGAAAATAGTATAGTAATGGGAGAGTATTGTCTCTAAAACGTCTACAGTCTACTACCTGAAAGTGATGCCCTGAAACCAACCAGTGAATTCTGGGACTTAATTTTGGTGGTGGACTGATTCCACAGTGCTGGATCAGGTTTGGAAAAGGCATGTTCTCCTGCAACAGTTTTAAAAAGATGGAAGGTTAAGTAACACTGTGTTGTCTTGTCTACTTCTCAATAAACATACTTGTTCTCTGATTTGTAATTTCCAGTTTAAAAGGTAGCTCTCTTGCAGGATTTTGTACAATAAGGTAGAATATAGATATGCTGATATTTATGTCACTGGAAGCCAGTTAACAGCCTGAAGTAGGGAGAAATCATATGTTCTTGAGTCTGCTAGAAGGACAAATCTGCCAATTCTATTTTCAACTATTTGAAGTCTTTGGGTATCATAGACAGAATGGAAGGATAACAAAGTCAGTACATATTCTAGCTTTGGTAGAAGAATGTCATTGGCTATGGATTTTCTGATAATATGGGATAGTAGATGGGAGATTCTTTGCCACAGATTTAGCTGTAAGAGAATTTTATTACCATAATTGCTTTACCACCTGTCTCAATGTACAAAACAGTCATCTGAGTATTTTTTTAATTATGGAATATATATATAAAAAACAGAAGATTTAAAATTGTTTGAGTTCCATACTCCCCCTACATTCACAAACAAAAAATGAAGCCTGCCTTTGATCAATTTGATCAGAAAGAAAATAGCATTTTAGGATACATAAGCAAATTGCCCAAGAGTAATTATCCTCAGTTCTATACATTTTGAAACCAAGAAATTGCATTTCATTGCTAATTAAACCTCTAGCTTTAGTACACTATCCATAAGCTGGCCACTTTATTTCACTGCAATGCTTTTACCAAGCTTCAATTCAACGTCATCAGATATCTCCCTTTGGTCTTTTATAGAATAGAATCTGAAGAAAGAGCTGCAGAGAGAGGTATTTAGCTGTGCAATTTGTGATTAACCATGCATTTCAAATTTCAATGAAGTTGGTATTGGCTTACACAGGCCACTGCTCTGGGTGGGTGTGAGAAGACAAGCTAAGCTAGTTCAGTAAATTAACATATATACATATATATATATATATATATATATATATATATATATATATATATATATAGATTCACTTTGAATAATCGAATGTTCAGAACATCGACATTCTGATCATCGAGACCAGAACATCGATGTTCAAAATATCAAAAATTCAAAATGAACCGTAAACAAAATAAAAATCACAAACACTATGTTATACAGGGGGGCTTCACCCCCCTGCACCCCCCCATGTGGGGGGCTGTGCCCCCCACACCCCCCTACTTTAATATTCCAACTCCGAGATTGCACTACAGTGGGGTAAGGGAAATCTCCCATTTACCACTATATGCGGTAGCTCTAAACAGGAGATTTCCCTTACCCTACCTGCAATGCCAACACTCAGATGGCACACACACACACACACACACACACACACACACACACACACACACACACAACATGCAGGGCACCTTGTTGCCCTGCATACACACGCAACATTCCACAATCTCACTTATCTGGCACTTCCACTTTAAACATTCAATGTTCAGAACATCGATGTTCTGGTCTCGATGATCAGAACTTTGATCTTCTGAACATTCAATGATTTATATGGATATATATATATATATATATATATATATATATATATATATATATATATATATATATAATATGTATATATACTGTATTTCCCTGAAAATAAGACCGGGTCCTGGCCGAAATACGCATTACGGCTTATCATCAGAGAAAGCCTTATTTACCAACCCCCCCCGTACAACAATCTATATTTATTCATTTATTCATGTATAAAAATTGACATTTATTCATGTACACAAATTGACATTTATTCATGTAGACAAATCGACATTTATTCATGTACAAAAATCAACATTTATTCATGTACACAAATTGACATTTATTTGGAACTTTTCCATTATTGGGCAACAGTTCTAAGTAACGCATTAACAGTTGTGTGAGAATTCTACATAAACCGTGCAACAAACATTTCGACTTCAGAATATCTACACCTTGGCTTTCACAGTGCAATATTTCATGCTTAACAGAAAATGCAGAACAATCTCAATACATGTGTATTGAAGGAGGGGAATAAAACAGGTGAATAACTGTCACTTTTTGAGTCGTGATGCTTTCTTTATTCCTTACCCAAACCATAAGAGAAGAATGATAGAAAGTCAAAAAAATTAATTCTGGGAACTAGTGGCCTTACTTTGCAATTATCCCTTGATAAAAACTGGCAAGAGCTTGCTGGCAGCTGAAAGCAGAAGCAATCCATTCTGTTGCCCCGATAACGGAAAAGTTATTCAAATACCATCATGTCTTCTTCTTCTGGAACATTGTCATAAGCCTCTAACCCCCGAATTCTGGCCTGAATTTCTTGAGACTCCATTTCCTGCAGAACCATTGGCCCTAATCTTTCAGGCTTAGCAATAGAGTCCTCCTTAAATGAGCACTGCTTGTCCATGTAGCTCATAGTGCACTGGCAACACAGCTGTCAGTGATTTTTATCCCATGAATTCTTCACCCAAGTCATGACCTCTTGCAGGCTAGGCTTCACAAAGTTTCCATGCTGATTTCTCTCCATTCTATTTCCTATGTAGTCATTGAGCTCCATGCGCAAATGGTCCTTGAATGGCTTGTTTATTGCAATATCAAGAGTCTGGAGATAGTCAGTCATGCCTGTGGGAATCATTATTTGATCTATTCTTCTCTGTGCAAGGAAGTTCTTTGTGTCTTTAGTGTGGTGAGTGCCAGACTAGTAGACCTCATTCACCACCTCGGAAACAAGTGGCAGCATTACATCGACCCACTTCCTTATAACTGCTTGTGTGCACCAGGCTTTTTCGGTTTCAAGAATGTAAATGCTTGAAACACGTTCAGTCTTATCTTTCTTGCCCTTACTAATGAATAGTGATGGGGTTTTCTTTCCATCTAGATGAATTGCCAAAATACAGGTAACATGTGCACTTTCGTAATCAGTGGAGGGAATGTAGATTGATGAGGCACCCCTCTGATCAATTGTTTGAGATCCTTGTCCCATAAACACTGCAGTTTTATCCATAGCAATCATGTTGAAGAGTTGGTATTTAGAAAAGTCGATGCCATGAACAAAGGACTTGAATGCAAGTGCATGTTTGATAACTTCAGTATCTTCCAGTTTGAACAGTGTTGTTGATCTTCTTAGAGACAGTTCCTGTCGCTGAAGGAAGCCATCCAGTCAATGTTGTGATGCTTTGAATTCTTCTGGGGATATTTCTAACTCTGGTGCCATTGCAAGGGCAAATGTTTGAATATCAGCCCTGCACACAACCAAAGCCTTTGCTCTCCTGTTAGCAATCCATTCACAGATGATGTCCTCCAGCTCAGGAAATAATGGCTGCCGACCTGATCCACACTTGCACTTCTTAGCATTTTTCTCGTCCACCTGTTGACCAAGGTTATCATACTTTGCTCACCATTTTCAGACCATTAGGAGAACCAACTTCTTCTCTTTGCCGAAAGCCATCAGATTCTTTCCCTGGGAGTCCTCTATGATTCCTTTCTTGCACTCAATGGAATAGCTCTTTCTTTTTGCATTCATCTTGTCTGGGGGGGGTTAATTGAAGACTTACGAGACAGAAGTGGCAACAAAAATGGTAACAGTTAAGAAGACAGAACCACACGCATTTGTTCTCGACTGCACACATTTTACGTGCATTATCTGTACTTTATCGAATCAAAGTACACTTGCCAGTATTTATGGGTCAAGGATCTCAAACGTCAAGTGTGAGTGAGGATTAGGGTTACAGTAAGAATTGTGGATGACTCCCAGGGAAAGAAACTTACAACTTTCTGCAAAGAGAAGAAGTTGGGTGTCCAAATGGTCTGAAATTGTTGAGCAGAGTATGATAACCTCAGTCAACAGGTGTCAATAATATTATTATTTTATAATTCAACACGTCCCATCATGTGTTGTTGATGATCTTAACTGGGGCTTATTTGTGGGGTAGGGCTTATAGCATGACCACTCTGGAAAACCATGGTAGGCCTTATTCTCTGGTTGGGTCTTATTTAGAGAGAAATATGGTATATATATATATATATATATATATATATATATATATATATATATATATATATATAAATAACAATATTGCTAAAAATGAACT
Organism: Protopterus annectens; assembly: GCF_019279795.1. Classification (NCBI taxonomy): domain Eukaryota; kingdom Metazoa; phylum Chordata; order Ceratodontiformes; family Protopteridae; genus Protopterus; species Protopterus annectens. Next base: position 1,568,427,892 of record NC_056735.1, on the reverse strand, counting down.
TTGGGTTTTGATTTGGTAATTATGTTATTCAACCAAATCCAAATTTCAAATAAACTAACATGTGAACAAGAGGAAAACATGGATCAAATTCAAGTAGACCTGCAAACCTGTCATGTGGCCTGCAGCTCTGAGGAAAGAGACCTCAGCAAGACATATAATATTTAGAGTTAACTGCAAACACAAAAAAAAAATTTAGACTGATAATAGTACTATTTCTCTTTTCAAGTGAGACAGATGCAAGAGCAGTAAAAATAACCAACCCTCTCTTGCAAACCAAAAGTCCCATCAACTGGCAATTACATCAGTAAGAGGAGCAGATGGCAGGATTCTTTCAAACAAAACTTGTTGGCAGGATGGGGGGGGGGGGCAATATCTGAATCAGACTGCAATGTCCGTATGTAAATTAGGAGGAAGGGCCAGCACATGCTGTTAAAATCAGATGTTTTGCCAAAATCTGGATTCTTGAGAGCTATGTAGCACAGTATGTAAAAGTGCAAAATATGAAAACTATGATATACACATACCACAGGCATTTAATTAGTGTACACATTGAATAACATACAATAAAATGCAGGCACCATGACACATATCACAGACTGCCATGTACATAAAAAGATAATCCACAGGATTCATGAAGCTTGCACCAGGTGCAGGCATGGCGTCAGCATTCTAACACCAAATATGGCCACCGAGCGATTCAGGTACTAGCTATTTCCATGTGCACTACCTTCGTACACTATGCCTGCACAAATCCCGAGCCCTGTATGCTAATTACTCCATGTGCAGCAGTGAAGCATGCAAATGAAGGTATGAAGTGATTCAGGAAGTGGTGCAGGCATAGTGTAAGCAAGCAGAAATGTAAACCATAGAAAATGGTTTACATTTTTGCAAACATAAAATCGGAGCCATGACAGCCGACCAAACATGTATTATATTGTTAATATATGCCAATGGCTAAATATATAGCCATTGGCATAAAAAAATTTACAAAATATAAAATTAACATTTAATATATATAGTGGCACTATCGCAACGTGGAAGCGCAAAATAGCGGTGCGCAAAGGGTTCGCAAGGAATATATAAAAATATAGAATACAACCACAATGAAACACATATCACGATTTCCCCATAATAGTCAATGGCAGGCATGCTACACCATATTATGGTGCAAGGGTTGCTAAGGGGCAGTGACAGTGTTATGCACAGTAGCTAGGAATTAGTAGGCAATGCAATGCCATGCAAATGAGAGAAGTAATAGTGAATCGCAGATTCCCCGCTGGTGTAAGGATGCACCTCACAGCATAGCATTATAACACCCAGGTGTGCCCTTGAGATAAAGATGACAATCAAGACAGGGGTGTGTCGCCATTGCTGTAAGCACATTGGAGGATTGCTAAACAGGTTTGGCCCTAGCTAGGCAAAGCTGCTGGATAGGGGTGTGTCGAATTGGCCATAGCTATGATCAGCTGAGAGTACACAAAGTAACCTAGTATGCAAGTGAACGGAGATGAAAACGCGCGTAAACCCGCTAAATGGTTTTGCGCGATGTGCACTGCAGCTGAAACAGGAAGGATATAGGAAATAAATAAGGAAATGCTGCAGCAGTGAAATTGGAGTACAAATGACTAATTAACACCTAGGAGCCTACAGTGGACCATTGATAACAACTAACAAGGCTGCAAGCAGCCACCTGCAGAACAGGAAAGTAGAGGGGCTGTACTGCAAAGAAAACAGTAAAGTGTCAAAGCAGAACAAACCGATTTGCAGTATATCAGTTACAAAACACATTTTGCCATGACTGGGTAGGGAAAGTACAAAACAAGAAAGATGGCAGGTGGATGCAAGCCTGATAATGTGAGGGGATCCTGGTTTAAAAGTGAATTAAAGGGCAACAGATTAATCAAGGCAGGCAAGTAGATCTCTACAGTAAAGGCCCAACACTTGCATGACTCATTGCAAAACCCATAATTAAGACACGCTGCAGCTGGAATAGCTCATACACACCCACTGACATCAGCAGCATCCATAGCACAATACTATAAAGTGTGAAAGCACCTCACATACATTTGTGTATTCCCATACACTCTGCACCAGTGGTGTATAAAGACGGGGAACTTTTAATATGTATATGTTAGGGGTTGCCATAGCTTTGATCCAACAGCATGTGTTGGAGACTGAAGGTGGCGTGGAGGATGATGCACATGATCACCTCAGGCACCAGAGGAGGAGGAGAGTGTTCAGACCCAGAGCAACCTACCAGGGGCTACATGATCTGGAGATAGTAGAGAATTATAGGATGTACAGGGACATCCTACAGCAACTTGTGGAGCTGTGCCAGCAATGCCTCAGTGCCAGAAAAAGCAGAAAGGAACCCATCCCAGTGGATACGAAGGTATGTGTAAGCCTGAGAATACTAGCTACAGGTACCTTTCAAAGACCAACTGGGGATATCATGGGGATCTCACAGGCATCAGCATCCAGGGTACTACACCAGTTCCTGGATGCTATGTTACCACATGCCAATGAGCACATATACTTACCCCGAATGCAGAAAGAGTTGACCAGCAATATGCTTCTCTTCCACCATGTGGCAGAATACCCGGAGGTACTGGGTGCAATAGACTGCACGCACATACACATCAAGTCACCACCTAGTGAGCAGGGTAGGCACTACATGAACTGCAAGGGATACCCTTCCATCAACTGCCAGGTCATGTGCAATGCCCAGGGCATTATCATGGATGTGTGTGCTGGCAGCTCTGGAAGCTATCACGACTCTCACATCTGGCATTTCTCACAGCTGTATCAGTTATTTGTCAGGGGGGACATCTCAAACGGCTACATGGTGGGGGATGCTGGCTATGCACTCGAACCGTGGATGATGACTCCCATCAGAAATGCACACACACCCATGCAGGAATGCCATAATGAGGCACACACACAAACCAGAATCATCATAGAGCGTGTGTTTGGGATGTTGAAATCACAGTTCCGTTGCTTGGACATATCTGGTGGAGCCTTGCAGTACTCTCCAAGCACATGTGCTCACATCTTCATAGTGTGTGTGCCATGCTGCACAATATGGTCCTGCGGAAACAGCTGCAGCAGGGACAGAATGATGAAGGCCCTCACAGCCCACCACCATTGCCAAGGGCTCCACAGGCACAGAGGTACTCAGACTATGAACACCCTGAGCCAGCCCCAGTAGGCAGATAGAGGCATGCCCAGTATGCCCATGCCTTGGCAAAGAGGGAATGTATAGCACACCCACTGACAGTGTAGGCACCAAGGGACTGACACCTTTCTCCACCTGCACACACAGTAAAAATGGATGGCACACACATGACTACCTGTAAGTTGTCATGTATAGGCAGCCTACTGTGTGCATGCAACATAGGCAGCCCTCAACTACTACACACACAACTGCCATTGGCACAAGGTAAGTCAACACCTGAACAGTAAATTAAGCTATCAGCATATGCAGATACTGTATGTATATATTCATAGGTAGGTACTTGGCCAACTGCCAGAGGCCATTCATAAGCCCAGCCAAAATGTGTCAGCTTTTGCCACCCTATTGATTCATTAACTCTCCCTCTGTGGAGCAGAGCCAATGGCATGATCCCTGGGGTGCATCTACTGTTCCCCATCCACTCGTCAAGGTTTCTCTTGCAGAGTGTTAGTGAGGGGCTCTGTATAATGTAGTTAGGGATGTTGTTCCAAAATATGGGGAGTGTCTGTGACAGGAATCTATCGCTCCAGCATCTTCCAGTTATTGTTGTGTCAAGGTTCAGCTCACTACAGTGTGTGGCTCACTGTGACATGGATTCCCATAGGTGGAGCATATTCATAAAGCCTGAGTTCAACATGGCTGTGTTGCCCAGCGGAGATCATCTCTGGGTGAACAAGATGCCACTGAGTAAATCAGAAGTTTATTCAGTCTGGCTGCATAGGCCATATGTTGGAGGCCAGTATTCCCTTTGGCAAGGTACATTTGTGGACCTCCCAGCTTTTGGAAGTGTCTTCTGAGATGCATCCCACATGAGTTATTATACCCTATGATGGGACTGATGAGTGATGAGTAAAGGGGCACTATAACCCAATATGTCTAGATGGGAATCCTTTAGTAATCAGATGGCCTACATAGAAGGATGTCCTAACTACTGTGGAGATATGATTGTCAAAGGAGAGATCACTATCAACCTTAGTCCCCAGATACCACATTACCTCATCCATATTAAAGTGGCTGCCACTTATGTTTTAATATGTGGGTGCCAATTCCACAATGGAATGATCATGCTGTTAGTGGAACTTGGCTGGAGGCCGTGAAGTTGACACCCTGTGACATTCTCTCTGAGGTCCCTTGAGGGATGTCTGTGTCAGCTGGACTATCAGTCATGGCTCCCAGTTCACAGTCATTGCCAAACATGGTCTGCCATAGTCCACCTGTGTTTGCCTGTATCTCTGCGACATATATGCCTAACAGTAGGGATCCCAGGACTGAGTCCTGTGGGACATCAGTCATGACTGGTCAAGAGTTGGACCTGGAGACCATTAGTCGTACCATGTGGGTTCTGTGTGTAAGCCCGCTCGCAACCCAACCTGTGACGTATGGGTGTATGTACAGGCTGGTGTGTTTATCAATAATACCTGAATGAGGCATGGTGTCAAAAGCCCTGGCGAGGTCCAGGTAGTATGTGTGAACCACCTCCCCATCATCTAACATCTTGTTGACTGTATGTAAGATGTCAAACAGGTTCAGTAGGCATGAACTGCACTCAACCAAGCTGACCTGGGTTGGGTCACATGTTCGGAGGTTACCAATGTCTTTGTTAATGAGTGCCATGAGGATGCAAACCATACCATTGCAGACCAGGCTAGTCAGGCTTATGGGGTGGTAGTTACCATAGTCAGTTGTGATTCCACCTTGATGGAGTGGAATAACTGTTGCTACGTGCCATTGTATGGGCATGTAGCCTGTGGAGAGGCTGAGGTTGGAAAGCTTAATTAGGTGGGGGGGTCAAGTTGTCTTGTACAGTTTGAAGATGCAGTCTGGGACAACATCTGCTTCCATTGGCGCTGTGTTCTGCTGTTAGAGAGGGCCATTTCCACCTGTGTGTCTCCGATGTGTAGAATACTGTACCTTTCGGGTAGTGTTGTGGTCTCTTTGAAGGTGAAGTATGCACTGAATGTATCTGCAAAGATGTTGGCAATATCAGTAGAGTCAGCATATTTTGTGCTATATTTCACCAGCACAGTGCAAATCTGTGTGTCACCACTTAGATCCTTGACATAGCCAAAGAAGGCTTTGTGGTCATCTTTCGAATCCTTGAGTATTCTCCAGCTGATGTTAGCCTTGGATGATGTCATGAGGGACTACGTATCATACTAATAGTGGTCATGGATGTCTGCCCTTCATGGGATTTGCTGTTTGGAACACTGTCCTACTTCTGTAGTATAGCCTGTTTATTGCAGAGGTCCACCAGACTGGCGTCCTTGTCTAGGAGTGTGTCTTGGTTTACCAGTGATGGCATGATCCATACATCCGTGTGGGTGCTTATAGACTGATTTGTAAATCTGTCTGTATCTTGAGCAGTGTTTCCCCTTAGCATGGGGGCTGTGAAACCCCCCCACCTCTGTCACTAGTAGTGTAAATTTAGCTGTAAGACAGGTATACACTGTGGTATCCGTGGGCGGGGGAGATTCTTGGGTTTGGAAACAGTGAATAGTTCATGGTCAGATCTAACCAGTGACCAGTAAACCTCCACTGTGGTGCACCTGTTGCCATGTTGGTGATGACCACTTGTAGTAGTTTCCACCCCACGTTAGGGAGGTTACCACCTGATACAGGGCATATGAGGTGATAAATTACAGGAAGCACTGGGCCTGGAAATGAGTTCTGGAGTAAGTTTCCAGTTAATGGTATGGTAGTTGACATTGACCAATGCCAGGATGTGTGTTAGGACTGTGATGTTCTCCACTGTCCCCAGGTAGGTGGAGTGGTGGCCCTGGGTCATGAAGGGTGATCCATAGCAGGACGCAGTTTATTTAGCTGCACATGGATGATCTCAGAGGTATAATGCTGCCCCACTAACCTGGAGGTGTAGGTATCCTTGATGAATATGGATACAGCTCCTGCATGTCTGTGTCAGTCCATGTTCTGTGGCTGAATTGTGTGGTATGGGTTGCAGTCTGGTAGTGCTGGTGTGCTCTCAGGAGCCTTAAGACAGATCTCAGTTACTGCACAGATGTTGATGTTATCCATCCTGAGGAGTGCTGTGAGTGCATGCATGTTGTGATCACAACCCCTGGTATTGAGTAGCATAACCCTCATTGAATCTGCTATTGTGCCATTTATGGAGATGGTATTCCTAAATAAGGCACCATGGGGGCGCCAATAGCCTCGGCCAGTATTACAAAGCCTAAGGCTGACACATAGGCTAGTATGGTATCATTGCATGCATGTTCCCCATCTGTGCTTGTTTTTCATCTCTCCTGTAGGTAACCTACTGGTAAGCAATACATAGCCTTACACTTATAAAAGTCTTCTAGCTTCCAAGATAGGCTTTTGGAGTGACTAAGTATCAGTGTTCTGTATGTACTTGCTGTACTTAACTGTTTCTTGACTACATGGTGATTTCTCACTGTATTTTGTGATCTGAAGGTCTGTTTATTTACATATTATGGTTGTGATGGCCTGCACTTTAGAAGTTCACAGACAGCCTACTACCTATATGCCTAAGGGCAATTAGAAGCATAATTACAGTGTGTTGGCTTTCCCCGCACCATTGATGAAGTAACTGAGCCTCTATCAAGCATAGCCAATGAAACAATTCCAGGCAGAGTTGCTGGAAGCTGTTGAAGACTGGGGCTGATGAGGGAGATAGGAGCACTTAGTGATCTGAAGACGGCATGTTAATGTGACAATTTAACACCATTCAATTCCCCCAACAGGTCTCGCAGCTATCAAACTGGAAAGGCTCCCCCACCCCCTCACTGTATGGTTCTGGGACACATGATCCCAAGGGTGTATATTCTGTTACCTATTCACACAACAAGGTTTCCCTTGAAGTGTGTCAGTCAGGGGCTATGCCTAATGTAGTTAGGAATGTAATGTATTGTCTCACAGTACATTTGTTATATGTTGTTATTTCAAGAGTACATGAAGCTCAGTGAGTTTGGGGGCCTCCGCCCTTTGCTTAGCCTAGCTTACACATAGAAATAATCTAAATAGGAAATGTGTAGAAACAACGTTAATGTCAACAGTGTAATGGTTCCAGCATCTGCATAGTATCTGTGCATTCAAGGTTCCAATCCCGATAAAGGTAGGGATGTTTATCATGTTCAAAAGTATACCTTAAGTATAGCTTGCATATATAGGTAGTAATCGTCTGTATAATAAACATTCAAAACACCCATATAAACCCATATGTGCTGGAGAGTACAGTCAACAGAGAATGTAATGTTATGTCAGCACATAGTGAGATGTTACTTCACTGACATGTATATATCCTGAGTAGTTAGCGGATGTGGCCATGTTTGTGCACACAGGTTGTACGTTACAAAGTTTGCTTAACTGTGTTTAACCACTGCTATAATGTCACACAAACACTTTTAAAGATGCTTACAACTGCTTACATGAGCCTTATTCTGGAGTAAAAATCATTTGCAAAGCATCACAGGTGTTGAACCCTGGACCATGCACACTATAGTCATGGTATTTACCACAGAGCCATCTGAGGTGTATACATGTTTCATGGTCTTGAAACTACACCTATGCATTTCACTGTAATGCTGACAAATGGGACAGTCACTTTGTGTACATATGTACAGTACATTGTAATGTACTGTAGTTTGTGAACCAATACATTCCAGTCTACATATGTATTACTGTTGCAAATTAATATATTATATATATATATATATATATATATATATATATATATATATATACGCATGTCAGTGATGTCTGCACACACACACATATATATATATATATATATATATATATATATATATATATATATATAGATATATATATATGTATATATATATATATATATATATATATATATATATATATATGTTTATATATTATACAGTTACATCAATAGCCATATATATAAACATCTATGAACACACTTCATGACACAGAAGCACTCCAAAGGAATTGGAGGGTACACAAAACACAGGCAGCTCTGGTATTATAGCAATTAATATTAACCTAATTCACCATAGAAGGTGTGGTTGTTGTGTATGTGAAGATTGGGGTGGAGGAGGAATGATGGGTAATGAAATCATGCATCAAGGAGAGCCTGGGTCAGATGTCCAATAACTTAACTGGAGGGGTATACATGGAGTATGGGGACAATATAAAAAAGACACAAAACAAGAACCTTTCTCATTCATAATACACCCTGTCATGTCACATTGCAACACCCAAATTCACAAACATATGAACATTAACATGTATCAGACATATGTACACCAACTGACTGTCACATTTGTTTTCAGTAGTGAGGAATGCCTGTAGTAAAATGTATATTCTAAACACCATAACATTTGTACATATCTCAAATGCCTTGGTGGTGAAGTCAGTGATTGTGGTGTTCATGGTCCTGGGTTCAAGTCCTGCAAGGCTGTTAGGATATTTTGAGGGCCAGAATAAGGGCTGTTGGATTGTGGTGGATTAAAGCACTCTTAAGCAGTTGTAAGTGGGATTCCACGGGTTTGCGCGATGATAATTGGTGCTGAAACACCGTAAAAGGAGAAGCGCTCCACAGGTTTAACCTTTGCTTAACGTCGCGCAGACCATGGGCAAACCTGCTTACAACTGTGTAAATGTGTGTTATTACCACTTTCTCTATCAGTGCCTACTCTGAGAGGTAAAATAATAACACCTTCCAGGAGTAGAACCCGCAACCATGTGCTCCATCCTCAGAGTAACCTAACACTAAGCTACCTGGGATATACCTATCCCAGTTGTGTATGCAGACAGATTAAAACACAAAAGGGAGGAATGTGTTGAAATAGGACAACCCGCCAAGTACTCATTTAAAGGTGTATGCTCATAGATATATGTATATATATATATATATATATATATATATATATATATATATATATTTATATATATATAAACATACAAACATGTCTGTAGACAGCATCCGAAGTGTTCATATCTGAGTATAACATGGACCATAGCAATCATACATTCCATCTCCCCCCCAAACAATATGAACATAACATATGAAGAGTATATGCCAATACACTATTACAAATATGTTCTACGGACACAGTCACCAACCCAACTGCAATGACTGCAAATATCCATGACAGAAATACACAGACAGCTTTCATTTTGCAAAACTTTATTACATTCCGATGTATTGCCAAAAGGATTCAAGGGCTATCAGTACCTGCATGCTATACAGGAAGCATTTAACAGTGCCTAATTGAATCAGCCTGCAATTACCATAATATTATTCCACTAAGGGATAGGTGTTCACATAGGGCAAGAACACCTACACACGCATAGAAGTTGTATAAAAGGGGTTCCTACACACCTGCATGTGCTATGTACACCCACCAACATCTACCCCACAACCAAAATAATTACATCAATACGTACTGTCATACCATAATCAATTATTCAACTACTGTACAACATCTGCTGAAACCTTAACATACCTGGACACTGACACACTAACATGGCCCTATGTGAAATAGTTGCTGTTATACAATTGAACAGCTGCTGATGTAACAGGATTTTTATGAACTAATCCCGTTTCAGAGGGTTGAAAGGTTTGTACACCAGGAAGTGTTACTGAGTACTGATTATCAGCACAGTATGATACACAGTAACACCAAACTAAATATGTCAGGTAAGCACACTGTAACCCCCCTAACATTATATGGATAGCTATGCAGCCTTGAGGTGGTCAAACAACCTGGCCAGACTGAAACATATGCAGAAGTATTAGGTACAGACAAACTCTGCACAAGTAGCAATGTTCAGAAATATAACAGCTGTACTCACATTTAGACCACATCCTCCAGGCATTACGCACAATATATTACTGTTCGTCTCCATACAGCTGTTGTAATAGATTCCAAACAACACTTCCACGCTGTCTTCCTCACAAGTAAGGCAAAGGGACAATGCCCTAGTGGAGTACTCAATTATACTCCACTGTAGCCATGGTATTGGCTAAGGCAGTAGCAGCACAGCTGATGTGCATGTAATTAGCTACTTAGGAACACCAATTGGTTAGCGGGATAGCACGTTACTGATCTGTAACTATAAAAGGTTGCCTTGTCACACATTCAAACCATCCGTATCTACCTGTAGGACAGTACAAAACACTGAAAGACGAACCGAAAACACGTATTATACTAGGCAATAACACCTCCAATTACTAAGAAGGTATGTATAACATGTAGTATGTGTATGTAGTACCTGTTCTGTATGAAGTACAGTGTAATCAGTGCATATAGTGGAAATAGCTATCTTGTAGTGATGTATTGTTGAGCAGTAGTAATGCTTGTAGTATTCTATGTGTTTACTGCTGTAGGTCACAAGGCAAACTCCACATATACCACAAGGGATGATATGGGCTTGAAACCCACCAATTCGCTTCCAGCCACTGTCGGTGTCAAGATTGGTCCAACAAGTATGTGCTATAACAGGGGATAGTATATGTCGATATATTGTAACAGTCGACATATGTATGGGTGTATAAGTAAGAGGAACATGTTAAAGGTGGGCTTACCGTGCAAATATGGTGTGCATTGTGGGATATTGTGCCAATAACTGTGTAATGTACAGTATATTAGGCAGATCTGTATTTTATTCTACATAGCAGTTCTGTTATGTTATGCAAACAGTAGTTATGTCTATTGGCAATTACAATACTCAATAACAGGATACATATCATTTGTATTCATCTGACAGTTTAGCAGCATGATAGCAAAGATAATTGGAAGAGCCAGGTAACTATCCATGCACATAACACATGTAATATCCACATCTGTACTATCGTTTGCAAGCAATAGCAGCTTTGCATGTGTACATGTTATCCAAATGTGTAGTGACCCTTGTTACAAGGCTGGACCGCTCTTGTATCATTTGCAAGTAATAAGAGCTGTGCATGTGTACATGTTATGCAAATGTGCAGTGACCCTTGTTACAGGGCTGGACCTCTCTAGTATCATTTGCAAGCAATAACAGCTGTGCATGTGTACATGTTATGCAAATGTGTAGTAACCCTTGTTACAGGGCTAGTTCTTTCTAGTATCGTTTGCAAGCAATAACAGCGGTGCATGTGTACATGTTATGGAAATGTGTAGTGACCCTTGTTACAGGGCTGGACCTCTCTAGTATCATTTGCAAGCAATAACAGCTGTGCATGTGTACGTTATGCAAATGTGTTGTGACCCTTGTTACAGGGCTGGACCGCTCTTGTATCATTTGCAAGCAATAAGAGCTGTGGATGTGTACATGTTATGCAAATGTGTAGTGACCCTTGTTACAGGGCTGGACCTCTCTAGTATTGTTTGCAAGCAATAAGAGCTGTCCATGTGTACATGTTATGCAAATGTGTACTGACCCTTGTTACAGGGCAGGGCCTAATGGCTATGTATACACCTACATAGAATTTATATTGAGAGTAGATACACACTGATTTTACTACCAGGTTTGTGTAGCCCAACCTCTCATTGCCAACCTAACAGCCGCTTGCACATACTGTATGTAAGGTAGTGCACAGCACTGGTAATGAAACAGGTTGCATATCATCTTTAACTCCAGTGTAACATCTGCAGTAGGAGTGTAAGATGTAGGAGACAGCTGCCCATGTGTAATAGCCGCTTCATAGGTGATGACATACAGTATCTGATTATACCCTGATCATGTTAATAGTGGCATCTGTCGATTGATACATGACTCTGTTTGGAGAGTGGGTGTCTGTCCCCAACAGAGCTCATGGTCCTGGTGAATATGTGAGTATATACCCAGAGAAGGAAACAGACCTGTAGACACTTGCATCATCTGTAATCAACTAATATGATGTAATGTGCTCGAAAGAGGAAGATTGCAGCTAAAGGTAGCTATAATGTTTCTGTAATAGACAGTGTTGTCATGTCCATAACACAAATATTTACATGTGAGCATAACTGTCTAAAACATCTTCATAAGCAATACGTAAACTAAATACAGTACTTGGTACTTGTAGTATTGAATGCTCATACAGGCATGCACACTAATCAGCTACTGGTGTTCACTAATGTCAGCTTTGTGTATGTGGCCATCCTGGGAGAATGTAATCTCTATGCCATGTACACTACCAAACCCACCTAACATCATGCCCCACACATTGTTTGGGAAGCAGCTAGTAGGGTAAGCTGGAAGGCATCCCAGACTACAGCCATGACTGGACTGGGCTAACATGAGTTGTAGGGTAACACATGCATCTCATCAACACAACCAACACATACCCTTACCAGAACACAGTAAGGACACCTGCACACACTAACAAAAATCACACACATTCACAGAAGCTTCTAAGTATCTGGCCAAACAAGTGACCCCCACCCCCAAGCTGGAAGAGACAGACAATGAAATAGATAAACTGTATGGCATAGTTTGCATAATTGTGCCACACCTCAGAACACGTGGCTGGGAACATGCCCAACAGTACTCATTTGTGAATGCAAACTCTAGCACTATGTTACACACCAACCTATACGAGGGCATACATACTGTCAGCTGCCTGTCTGGCATGATTAGCCACATTCCCGTACACTCAGACCACCTTTTGAACTATACACATGGCTCTGGCATATTTCATGTTGTTGTGCAGGACTTGTGATGCAGTAGCCTGAACTGCATGGAAACACATGTAGGAACTGTCAGGTCTTGTAGCCCATGCAGGTATGTCCCAAGGACTGGGTAGTATTCTGCCATTGGCCAGAATGATACTGCAGTACAGGGACAAATGGATTGTGTTCCACAATTGTCTAGTGGTGCAAGTCAAAGGGTATCCAGTATCTGTCTGCCTGGGATAACATGGTTGACAGACCATGATGCTTTGCTAGACAGGGCCTGCACCTGCCACCCCTGGGAATCTGGATACTGCCTAGGGCTCATGCTTCCTCTATAGTGCCTTCATCATGCAAAGTTCAAGTGAAGGTCCACTGCTGTTACAGGGACAGCCAAGCAATAAACTGCGGGTCTTACTACACAATGATACATGTCAGAAACACTATATGGACACACATATGTCAATCCCTAACATGGAAAACATATCTGTGCAGTGGCTGAGACATGTTTCAACGCTCAGAAGAGCACACCTGCATGACCATGTTATAACACATACCTCACCTCTTGCCCATTATCCTTTATTGGAGCACACGGGCCGCAGGTGTGTCCATATTCCTGAAGGATATGTACACCCCCACGCTAGTTGCACTTGCATAACGTCAGATGCATTATGCTGAGCAACTACCTTTGTGCCAAAGTGGAATTCAAATTGCACCTTGCGACAGATCACCCACCAGGTCATGGGTTTCCCGACTGTCATAATGTGCTGTAATGGGGAAGATTAGGTCTGAGACAGAACCATAATAATGGCTACTCTCAACTATTCCATTATGAACTGGGAAGACTCCTCATGTACCAACACCTGCGCTCAATGCATGTTGGATTCCATCAACCCCAATGACCTGGATCACAGTAGTCACACAAACAGGGCTAACAGTATGCTACACATAGTCAGTCTCCAATGCCAATGTTATGTTTCCTAAGAGCAGAGTGGTGACTGTTATGGCACCCATGCAGATGGACAATGCATGTGCAAATGCTGAATCTTACACAAATGAACTTTACGCAGTCACATATGTACAGTGATTGTGCCATTGTAACAGAACCAAGATTCAACCCAACACAAACAAGAAGGCAAACTGGTGGTATCATGTTTAAACTGTACCACAGAAGGTAGTAACTGTTGCAAGAGTGAACACACAAGGGTGTAGGTGATCCTTGGTCAGCCTCAGTAAGATGCAGATACACCATATAAAACCACACAAAGCTACTGTGAAACTAATCTGCCACATATTATGAGGCCAAGCACAGAGCATTATATAGCTGTGTCATTAATCGTAATGGCAACGACAAGACCTGCCGTGCTGCACAGCACTATAGCATGGGAAGTACTGCATCTACAGAACTAGCACCCGTTCATCCAGATAGGGTCTTGGAGAACCTAAACCCACTCCCACCCCCCCAACAGGTACATATATTCATGTACACTACTGGGCCCCTGTAATAACAACTATGAAGGTACAAGCTGCACTCTCTAAAGCCATACATACAGCTTTCGTGGGACCTGTCAACATCCCAGGGTGTATCCTACACATGTGCAACACAGACAATGCATGGCAGGATGCTACACAGCTGTGCAGTGCCATATAGATGTATATGGCAAAACACATAAATACTTGCAAGTCTGCAGGGTCACAGGTCATGTCTCTAATGGCTATGTATGACTATATATATGACATACACACAGCATTAAGGTCAGTGCATTAATGTGAACACATCCAGGCATGTGCTGATAGGTAAAGACACAATTACAAGTAATCAGACATGCCCACGTCAAGACAACATCCACATGGTGTATGAGCAATGTCATCACATGACAAACACATATATGGTGATAACATCACATCACCAGTAAGATTCAAATGTGTGTGACTTATGCATGTTAGTGTTGTTAGTGTCATGTAGATTTGCAAAGATGTATTTGTAATCTTAATAAATGTGATACACATGTATGTTCAGCTGTACTTCTGTACTTCTCTGTGAGTTACTGTGACCTGTCTCCATCATTATGTCTTCCAGGTATGCCACGTAGCAGGCTGGTGATGTACAGCTGCTTGGAGGATGAGGTCCTTGTCCCATACCTTCTCGACAACCATACAACACTCTTCAGCCATATGCCACAGGATGCACAGCAGCGGGATGCCCCATGAAAGGAACACTGCAGGAGAGTAATTGATGTTGGCGGTCACAATTGCACCTATCAGCAGGTGCGCCGACACTGCACTGACCTCATAAGACAGGTGAAACAGCATGCTAATTCAATTGCCAGGGAACAAAGTGCAACAGGTGGGGGCCACTCACCCAGCCCCCACTCACATGTACTGAGGATCTACTGGCCAACCTACAGACCTCCATCCACAAGCTTTAGCTGGTATTGTGGAGGTTGATGTCTCTCAACCACTGAGCCTGGAGTTGCCTGGTAACTCACTACTGCACATATAACACAACTATATTTCACATAGTTACATGTGTTACTGTACAATATGTAATGTAACATCATATGCAAGGCATGTAATCAGACTTGCCACATACTATAGTCAACTACTCTATGTATGCACATATGTGCATACTCCATAGTATAGTGTATTGTACTGGCTTATGTGCTAACATGGACATTTCACCCTGTAGCTATCACACAGGTGCGGATAATGATCTTACCGCTGTGACACTCCTGTTTAGGTACCTCTGGTATTTTGCAGCGACAGCAGCCTGTATCAGGTGAGATTGTTATTATTTACCAGGCTTGATAATGCACGGAACATATTAATTGCACGCTATCTACCATAACGCATGTACACATAATGTATGACGGTCCTGTTAATAGACACTGGTCAGACCTGCAATGCATCACAGTGGTTACCCATGTGAAACAATTGAAGACTATATGAAACACCTACACTAAACCTCCCAAACTGTCATTGCCAGATGTGTGGACAACAGTGAATAGAATGGTGGAGGTGTGTTTCTCTGTAGGGACAGGTACTACATATCAGCATTACATGTTGGGAATACAAACAGTACTGTACAGAGATCATGTGTGTGCACACACTCTAAATGTGTTGGAGCTAGAATATAACCGGCCCACAGAATACACTCTTGTGGATTATACCCATGCTATGAATGTCATACAGTGTCATGTGCTATCTGAGATGTCCATGACATTTAGTGGGCTGACTGCAACACTGCTCAGCTATCCTGCAAAACATGTCTCACATCCCATAAATACCACCCTTTGTCTGCATAACCCTGTCCTCAGTGGAGTATATGACATTTATGGGTGTATGTCATATGGGATAGCACTGACATGTGAAATAAGATGGCCATAACAACCATTGGACAGAACATGTGATCACATGGCCATGGAGGATTGCCAGAGACATGAAGCAACACACACAGTAGAAGTGATATACATGTGTGTACACCCTGTTGTACATTGGCTCAACACAATACAACTATGGCCTTTGTGCAATGGTGATATTGCAGATGTGAAACACTAAACATCATACAGGCCTGTGCACAGCTTGTGTAGGCATAACATGAAACCACCTCATAACATGTCTTGAACATCTGGAGTGTGTCACGACATGGAAGCATTCACCTATACAGTATCCAAATACATACATGTGTTGCACAACATACATATACATCCACATCAAGCCACACATTCACCTTGCTGGTGTCAGAAATCACTGTCATACCTGTTCCTCATGTGCGTGAGGTACACAGATGGCATATGGGACATAGAGTACTTGTAAGTTAGCCATGTGTGGTCATAGTTGCCAGGTATCAGTAATATGGTTGCAGATGTGCATGGGTGTCATTCGTATACCCTTCTGTGATCTGTGTCCCACATTCCACATTAGGGTTTATTGTGTATACACCTCGGTGACGTGGGTCACATTCCACATTAGATATGTGTTGTATGTGAACATAGTCTTGAACTGTGTCAGTAGCTCACACTGTACAGCAATTGTGAAGCCACATGATGCCCTGCAAAGGCTATACACATCAGCTCAATGTGCAGTATGTCACTGCATATTTGTAGGGTGGACAGACAACATTGCATCAGCTCAAGGCCCATGTTAGTATAACACGTCCCTGCATTGGGACACCATTACCGTACTGTAGATTGGAATGGACATCATTGTGTTACACATGTATGCATGTCATTCAACTCATCGGCACAAGACATGTCATACTACATGTGATTGACAAGGTCATACACCACACAGCAGGCCGGTGTACTGTAAACCTGTACTGGTCTGTGGTACCATTACAAAGTAGAGACAGCCATGTCAAACATCTGTGTACAGCCACATACACAATGTCTAGACTCAGCTCAGGGGAAGTTGAATGTTGAACAGACATGCACTGCTTTGGGGGAGATATGCAAACTAGGGCTCATTCAAACATAATATGCAGTCGACATACCCTACTGCTCATGTCCTCACACATAGGGGTGGTGGCCAACACAAAGCATCAGTGGCAGATGTACAAAGGTCAGCGATGCTCTGTTAACATGTGGTGTATGTTGCACACACCATGGCAGTGCGGTGCAATGGTGCAAAGTGCATGCATTGTTTTGCAGGTATGGGGCATAGGCTACTAACACAAATGGTGCAATACAAATATGTATGCTAACCACTACTATAATTGTGTAAGGTGCATGCCATCTGCTATAACACATGCATGCTGTTGTGTGCAACTCAGGGATGTATGATAACTACCACTATAATTCTCTAAGCTGAAACTATAATTGTCTAAGCTGAATGCCATCTGCCATATCACCTGCATGTAGCATGTGTGTCTGTGTGTGTCCGTGTGTGTCTGTGTGGGTCTGTGGGTCTGTGTGTGTCTGTCAGTGTGTCTCTGTCTGCCTGTGTGTCTGTGTCTGTCTGTGTGTCTATGTGTGTGTGTGTGTGTGTGTGTGTGTGTGTGTGTGTGTGTGTGTGTGTGTGTGTGTGTCTGTGTCTGTGTGTCTGTGTGTCTCTGTCTGTGTGTGTGTGTCTGGTATAACTTGTACAGTTCTTGTCTTCCCCTCACAGGTGTTGATGTAGGTGCATTGCCCTCCTGCGGTCCACCTGATGTTAGTGTCACCACATACTCTAGCAGTGATGATGATAGTATGATTGAGGTACTGGCATGGTTGTCAGGGGCTGAATCTGTGCCATTGGTTGCCATTCCACCTGTCACCCCCTCATCCTCGCACACAGTTCCCCTGCCTACACATACCCCATCACCACTGGCCATAGAGGAAGTACAGTTGGTGGGTGGTAGCATGGAACAGGGAAGTGTGGAGACTATGGAAGGTGTACCTGCACACCATGATCCCAGTAAACTGACTGGTGATGTCCCACACAGGCACATGCCCAGCGCTGCTCATAAGAGGACCACTGGCCAACATGCCCCTAAGAGACAAAACACATCAGCTGGAGTCACCAGATGCATGCTTTGGGCTGTAACAGGGACATGATTCCAGTGGACATGTGTCATCAGACAGTACCCAATCTGGACCTCTGCCAGGTAGTGCACCCCCTGGCAGGCGCAGGTCACGTGGCCATGACCGGACATGTGAACTGTGAAATCTGCCTTGTACAGTCTGCAGCTGTCAATAATACCCCTGTGTAGGCCAGTCACATGCCAGACCTGAGTGCATGCGTACATACACACACACTGGAAACAAATGTAGGGCACCTCAACACACACACGCATAACATCCACACATGCCCAATGATATCACAGGCCCTAACACACACACATGATGTCATCCAATGTCACAGCCTAGGCCTCTGGTAAACATTATCACCCTGTGCATATGATGATGCCTGTGCCGCATCCCTGTCATCCACACTATTGGTGCAGGGACATGCTCATATGGTCTGATGCACAGGGTGAGCATACTAGGTAGACAGTTGCAGATTAATATTGTTGAGTAGTGTTAACAGGCAGCAGACATACCATGTATTACAGTTTTAGAATGCATTTTGTATGTTTGACAGTATGTATCATATATAACAACACTAACAGCATGTTGATATTGATGTTCTGCCTTCCTCTTTCAAGTGTAGTTGCATGTGCCGGGGGATGTTGGTGTTTGCGGTTAGTGTTCCATATGTACATGTTGACTACCTACAGGTCAGTATGACAATACCTGCATGCACTTTGTAGCTTCCACATCACAGTTATATTCTCCCATGTTTCAATTATGTTTACTGTTCTAATGATCCAAGAGCATGATAGCTGTGTAGTAAGCTACTGTGTTCAGAGCCATCGCATTCATAGTGGGTGACATCACAGGTATAGTTACCTGGAGTGGGGAGGAGGTAAAAGAGTGGTATGGTGGAGGACAAGGGTAAAGGCCAGTGGAAATAGTGGCTTCTCATTGGGAAGCAGTAATACTCACTGCCATGACAGCATGCAAACACAGACACACCCACACACTCAGGGATTCACAGACACAGTAACGCACACTCTGACACACACACACACACACACACACACACACACACACACACACACACACACACACACACACACACACACACAGTTGCCAGTGTTCGGATGAGAATCTCAGCCTATGTGCATATCATCATTATGGTACTATGTAATTACAAGATGCGCCATAGAGATTACACATGTACAGGTAGTCGGAATGGCCTAAGATCGAGGACATCGACAGGGATACTACAGTGCACTGAGTGTATGCGGGGAGGGGGGTCCATCGGTAGACTATGTAACAACAGGTCACACCCCGGGGTGTACATGTTAACGGGTGGATAGAATGTCAGTCTATGATTGATGATATCAACAGGGATGCTAGATTGCATTGAGTGGATGGGGGAGGGGGCATTAACATTTCACTATGGTAAAATACAGCCTCACTCCAGGAACCGGACAGCCATACACACACACACACACACACACACACACACACACACACACACACACACACACACACACACACACACACACACATACACACACACACACACACACACACACACACACACACACTGTGGCATTCACAAAGATATGCACCTATGTCACACACATACAGACAATTTACATGTGTGAAGTTCAACCACCTGCCTATGCCTTTCTTTCTACACTTCACTCTGTACTAGTGTCAACAACAGTGATCAGGAGAGTGAAAACATTTGGGATGTATTCCCAACCATACGTAACATATATGGACATGCACACACTCACACATGCCAGTACTGTGAATCAAACACCTGCCTATCTCATGATAGGTATTACAGAAGTACAGCACTATCACATTCACTACAAAGCTTACTGACTTTCCCTTGCCAGCTGTGCTGATATATGCACAATATATGCACAGAGGTGGTATTACTGTTACAGGTGTCATGAGGTTTGCCTTCAGTGTCACCCTTACTGCATTCTACATTGTCTGTCTTCCACTTCAGTTAACAAAACCTGACCTTCGCAGTTACACAAGTTATTTTAGGAATGGTTGTAACACACCAGTGAGCTGTCCTCAGTAAATATTCATCTGCAAAGAAGCTCCAGCACTTAGTAGTCATGTCCAAACATCATACCTCATTTACGGCTAACTGTACTTAGAGCATATCACCATATACAGATGGCAATGTTGAGACTGTATTGCAACAGCATGATGTACTAAGACAACAGTCACCTTCAGACATCAGACACTGCACACACATGGAATCTACACAAACATCAATACATGCACACATATGCGGTCTACATCAGTAAGTGCACTAGAAGGTCAAGAGGATACATACCACACCTTCCCCACGCCATGTGTGAAACATAGTCCAGCATTACACCATAATGGATGTTGTATTCATGTACTGGTAGGACACCACTACCTTCACCAAGTAGCCAAGTGTACATATATGACAACAGCACATATCAGCAAGACACACACAGCATTATTCCATGTCATGCTCCTACAAACTGTTACTTGACAGTGCCATGGTGAAGCCAGGGCACTGTAATGGTCAACAGTGAGCACATCATATTTGCCACAAACATCTCAGGTTTACTGGAAGAGTGCCAGAAATGTGCTCTGTTAGAGCTAGGCAGTACACTCATTCAAGCATGTGCGTGGTCTATGGCTTGTAAACATCTCACCCCAGTATGTACTGGCTATTGTGGTACTAAGGCTAATGTCCAGACAGCACACAGCATGCATGGCTTGCAATTGTTGACATGGGATATATGTATGAGCTGTCACCACACATGGCTGTACATGTCATGAACATATCATAGGTTCATAGGTTCATAGTTTGGTACTAGGCTATCGGCCCTAGGGCCTATACAAGCCTAGCCATAACAATTCCCTAGCTATTTCTTCCCACACTATTTACTTCCTTGGACCCCTGTCTAGCAGGGCGACTGACATGATCCCCAGGGTGAATTTCCTTTCACTCATCCAATCATCAAGGTTCCTTTTGAAAAGGGCCAAAGAGCTGCTCTGCTTGACATGTATGGGTAGTCTATTCCAGAGTCTGGGGAGTCTCTGGATCAGGAACCTATCCCTCCAGCATGTTTTGTTTATTGTGATGACAAGATTTAGATCCCTGGAATGTGAGGCTCTAAGGTATTGGGATTTCTTTAAGTGTAGCATGTCCAACAGCTCTGGGTATGACATGGCCTTGTATGTTAAGCAGAAATCACCTCGGAGTAGACGATATATGACAGAGTATAGCTGGAGTTTTTTAAGGCGATCAGCATAGGGCATCTGATTTAGGCCTGTGATTCTTTTAGTGAGGTATTTCTGCAGCCTTTCCAGTTGTTGCAGATGTCTTGAGAGGTACATAACAAATGGAGCATTGTAGTCTATAATGGGTCTAATGAGGGATAAGTACAGTGGGACAATGACCTCCTTTTTTCTGGATGAAAAGCCCTTAATGATGAGGTGTGCCACATAGAAGAATTTCCTGACTGTTGTGACGATGTGGTTATGAAGGTGCGACCACTGTCCACCTGTGTCCCTATGTCTCTTATCACACTTTTGGTGTTTAGTGTACTGCCACCTATGTGATAATTCACGGGTACATGTTTTTTTCCCAAAGGGGATAACTATACATTTCTTGGCATTGAGTTTGAGCCCATGGCTCTGGCACCAAGCATCTGTTTCTGTAAGGCCCTTTTGTAGAGTATCAACATCATTTGGGGATTCAATAATGGCTCTCAGTTTGCAGTCATCTGCGAACTTTGTTAGCCAAAGTCCCTTAGTGTTGGTCTGTACTTCAGAGAAGTAGATGCCAAACAAGAGAGGTCCCAGGACTGAACCCTGAGGTACTTCATTTGTCACTTATCTGGAGCTGGATTTGGAGTCAGCTACTTTTACAGTGTGGGTTCCATCAGTAAACCAGTTGGTAATCCATCGAGTGACATAGGGATTAATGCCCAGCTTAGTATGTTTATCTATGATTCCAGAGTGGGGGATGGTGTCAAAGGCCTTGGCGAGGTCCAGATAGGCTGTGTGGACTGCCTTACCTTCGTCCACGGCTCATGAGACTGATTCGAAGAAGTCAATAAGGTTCAGGAGACAAGACCGGCCCTTCACGAGCCCAAACTGGGTGGGGTCAAGTGCTTTAAGGTTGCCAATGTCTTTGTTTATAAGTTCCATGATAATACATTCCATGGCCTTGCAGATCAGGCTCATCAGACTGATGGGCAGTAGTTCCCAGGATCCAAGGTGGATCCCTCCTTGTGGAGTGGGATAACTGTAGCTGTACGCCACTCAGTGGGCACGAAGCCTGAGGTGAGGGTATGATTAAATATGACACTTAGGTGAGGTGTCAGTTCATTTTGTAGTTCATGTAGTACACAGCCCAGGATGTGATCTGGTCCCATGGATGCTATATTCTTAGCTTTGGAGAGTGCATTTTTTACCTGTGTGGCCATTATTACCGGAATTTGGCAATCTTCCAGTATTGAAATGGGCCATTTAGGGGGGTGAGAGGGGGTGACGTTGGCACTGAATCTGTCTGCCAGGATATTGGCAATATCCTTGGGATCAGTATATTTAATGCCATTCTGTTGTAGCTCAGAGCAGATCTGAGCATTGCCATTTAGATTCTTGACATAGTTATAGAATGCCTTGTGGTTGTCTTTGGAATCTTTGGCAATTGTATTTTCGTAACTAGCTTTGGAGGATTTTATGAGGGATCTCACCTTCTTACTGCGGCTGGTAAGGGAATTTTTTGTATCCTGGGATTTTCCTCATTTCTTCAACAGTTTTTTCCTTTTGTTGTAAAGTTTGTTTATGGCAAGGGACCACCAGATTGGCTTCCTTTTCTTGGAGGAGAACATCTTGATTCTATTTGGGAAGGCACGATTCATGCATGAGTGGATGTGCTCGTACAGTGCCTTAGTGTAGGACTCAGCAGTTGAACTTTCAGTTCCCAACCTGCATGGGATCACCTGTGACTGCTCAGGAACATACAGAGCAGAGCGTGATTTCCCTGATTCTGTCAATACAGGCCTTGTGTAGGTCCTATGATCCTGTTATTTGGGTATGTTTGTAGACATTGCATTAGGTGGACATGCCTAATGACATACATGCCACATGGGGTGTTTTATGATATGATCGGTGTCATGGGTGGCCAGTAGAGAGGGAATATTATCTCTGTTAACATAGGTATCAAACCTTATGTACTGTTAGCATGCTATCTGCCATGTGCATGTGTGTAATGACTGTAGCCACCTGTATGTAGAAAGGATAACGAAAGCTATGGTAATGTCATTTATGTTGTATGAGTGTGGGATGTACATATCCAGGGCAGGTACTGTTAGGTCATATCCAACAATGAGGGTGTTGTTTACTGGTGTACAGCAGCAGTCAGCTGTGTTAATGCTGACAACATCCGAGGGACCCTGGTATGTGTACAACTGAGCTGGTTACAAACAGTGGTATTATTGCATTGCATAACACATTATGCAGCTGTGTCTGTACATGGGTACTTTGCACAGTTGATGTAGGCCTAGTTACATTCAACCAATCGAGAGTTATCTGGTGGTCTACCATATTATGTCATACCACATATGGATGTGTGTTGGTAATCTGGGGACAAGGTGGCGGATGTATATGTGGATACAACCTAGAATGCAGCATTTGCCACTATCACCTGTACTTGACTCATCTGTGATGAGTTATGTCAGAGTAGTGGTCCTTACATGTGAGTAGCCTTTATGAATATGTGGACACCACTACCTGGAATGGTCCATACCACTGTTATGGCCCACATGTCTGGATCTGAGTTATATGGCGGTAGTGCAATTGTGTACTGCAGAGCCTTCAGCCAGGTGTTCCTCACTGCAAAGATGTCAGTATTCTCCATTGTAGGTTCTACATTAAGCAAATGGATTACTAAAGCCACACATCTAGCACTGGTTAGCATAAACATCCAACGCAATTGTTTTGTAGGTGTCAGGGTGTTACTTCTGGGTGTAGGACATTTGCCTTGGAATGCGGCTATATGGGTAAATGTGACCTAGGTATTATCCACGCACACATGAAACATGGATGCATGTGCTCTGTGTTGAAGGCTTGTCGTTCAGTCATGACAGCCTCGAATGACAGACACTGGACATCCTCATAATAACAGCAGGACATTGGCTGATTGTTTTGGTCTAGCAGTTGTCACTCGTATCATGACATCACTGTGTGTGGCAGTAATGTGCTTGGTAGGAAATGCCTCAAGTAAGGTGATGGACAGCAGCTGAAATTGTGTATATGACCAATGTGAGAGTTACTTAGGGTAGCAGTCCTGCTAATAATGACAACAACTAATACAGCCGAGAGAGGTCATCTTGATACCTGCACCTCAGTACCATTGCACAATGTGGCTCACACATTATGCTTGCACATGTCACTGTTCCATGTATAATGCCACTGTCTGCAACCTGCTATTAATGTATGCCTTTCAGGGTAGAAAGGTGTGTGACACATGCTGTAGGTAGCATCTGCCTGTGTGTCCCAGGTAACCTATTGTCTGTCACGTACAAACATGCATGAATGTGTATACTTAACATACATATGTCAGTACTTCATGTACATGTATACATGTATATCACACAGCACAGACACAGATATATAATTTATGGGCCACATACAGGTATCAGGTAGTAAACCAGTATGATGTGCATATATACTGACAGGTAAGATGTACATAGCTGTAAACCTGTGTGTTTACAATAGGAGTCCATTACAACATGTTCTGTACATGTAAGTGTATGAGCATGCCCACTGTAACCCTGTATAGTGATAGAAGTTGTCCATTCCACAGATGGGCATACTCCAGTTCAGGTTCCTGTTGTGCTACCTTGTTGATACTTCTCAGGCCTACTTGCAGATGATGTGTCTTGTTTGTGCATACAGGTTGTAATGGACACCAACTTTAAACACACAGGTTTACAACTATGTACTTCGTGACTGTCAGTCTCCCTATTGTTGTCCTCAATCTTAGAAGGGCATTCTGACTGCCTTAAAATGTGTAATCCCTGTGGCGCATCTCGTAACTGTGTAGTACTGTAATAGTGACCTGTAGATAGGCAGGAGTTCTGATCCCAGCACTGGCAACTGTGTGCGTGTGTTTGTGCGTGTGACAGCAAATGCCTGAGTGTGTGTGTCAGCGTATAGCTGAGTGTGTGTGTGTGTTTCTCAGCAAATGCCAGAGTGTGGGTGTCAACAAATGCCTGAGTGTGTGTGTCAGCAAATAGCTCAGTGTGGTTGTGTGTGTGTATTTGTATCTACATCCTGTCATGACAGCATGTTTTGCTGCATTCCAAAGAGATACCTCCTTTTGCACTGGCCTTTATCCTTGTCAACTGCTAAACCTCTCTCTTCCCCCCTCCCCACTGCAAGTAATCAGTCTTGTGATGTCACCCAGCTCAGAAGTGGAATCAGAGTAAGTGCAATTGTATGTGTTCTGTGGCACATACCCCAAATGCATACCACTGTACTAGTTACCTTTACATAGGCAAGACGTGTATGCACAATAATGGCAGGTGTGTGCGTGCTTGTGTGTGTGACTACCCTGTAGCCATGCGTACACATGTGTAATGTCTTTTAGCACACCATGGTAGCCATCTGTGGTGACCAGTGTCTACAAAGTATTACATAGTTAGGAACGGTAAAGAATACACAGTCAAGCACGACTACAGTTGGGTATGTTATTTTCCTGTGCCACTATTGAGCAGTGACACATAAGTGGTCACTGGGGTGTAAGTCCATAGCCATCATTCCCCCACCCTAACTCCACAATCTCCAGGGTAGATTACATTAGACATCATTCCCCACTCCAAACTCCACATACACAACAAACATCCCTTCTCTGGTGAACTGCTTAAGATTTAAATGTTATAACACCAGAGATGCCTCTGTTTTGTGTACACACCAGTTCCTTTGGAACCCTTCTGTGTAGTTATAACAGTTGTACAGATGTAGATTTGTCTTTGTTGTTTCAGTGTACAGTACATTCAAGGGCACTGTACATATGTAAACAAAGTGACTTTCCCATTTGTTTTCAGTACTCTGGAATACCTGTAGTAAGATGTGCATTATAGACTCCATGCAACATGTATACAACCCAGATGGCTTAGTGGTACATCCAGTGACCTCAGTGTGCATGGTCAAGACCTGCAAGCCTTGTTGATACTGTCAATTAGGACTGCATAAGATGGTTGTAAGCAGGTGTAAATGTGTTTTCATGACAGTAAGTAGTGGGTACATGCAGGTAACAGACATGTACAACTCACAGTACACTTGAAATGCCCTTCTTTGGCAATCCTGCTGATGTCACCCCATCTGGGACTGTTGTAACCTAGTAATCTCCATGGCATGTGCTGTAACTGCATAATGCTGTAGTGTGTTAAACTAGTTTGGTAGGTGTTCTAATCCCAGACAAACCAACGGTGTGTCTGTCTGCCTGCCTGTGAAAGAAACAATGCTTTTAGAGTATGCGCACTCTTTACAATTCATATACTCACCTTTGGCAATCCTGCTGATGTCACCCACCTAGAAATACACCTCTGGGACTACTGTAACCCAATATTCTCTGTAGCACGTGTTGTAACCGCATATTGCTATAGTGTAATAAACTAGTTAGGTAGGGGTTCTATTCCAAGAGAGGCCAACTGTGTGTGTGTCTGTCTGCCTGAGAAAGTAACAATGCTTTTTAGAGTATGCACACTCTTTACAATTCACATATCTACCTTTGGCAATCCTGCTGATGTCACCCACCTAGAAATACACCTCTGGGACTTTTGTAACCCAGTAATCTCCATAGTGTGTACTATAACTGTATAATGCTGTAGTGTGATAAACTAGTTAGGTAGGGGTTCTATTCCAAGACATAGCAAATGTGTAAATGTGTGTTTGACAGTCAGAGCCTCTGTGGAGGTGGTTGTGAGTGTCTAACCACTAGACATGTTGGGGAGTAGATTTTGTAGTTTTTCCTATATGGTGTCCATATTATATGTCACAATGTCCACCTCACGAAGAGTACAGATGTCAATCAGCCACGGGACTGTGTTGGCAAGCCATACCCCTACATTTGGCCACAGGCCTGGTGAATGAAGTACATAACCCTACTATTACATGGAATACATTCTGAACCCATGTGTCATACACAAACACACTTGCCTAGAATATCCCGCTATGATGCTAGTACCCTGCACATTGATGACAGATAGTAGACATGGTGTGATTGCAGTTGGCTGCAGATGGCATGGCACCCTGTCCAGCAGTACAATAGGCACATAATTGTGGGCAATGTGCCTTCACTATGTTCTCCACTGAATGCCTGCAACATATGTGGTGCCATAAACAGAGGCCATACAATGCCTTACATAAGTGCCCTGAATGGACTGATGCCACTGACACCAGGGAATACCTGTATCATGCTATCAATGCAGGTGCAGGGTCAACCTGCTGTCTATAAGCAGGTCCTGCCACACCAGGCCAGCATTGGCATATCTGAGAATAACAGTCTGTGTACACAACATGTGCCGGCCAAACCAGGTACACTTGTACATGTCACTGAACATTATTGTGGGATGTGCACATCCCAGGCAATGTCCATGTCAAGGACTATCAAACACAGACATGGCATGCATTGCAAAGCAATGGCCATACACAATGGTAACCAGGATGTCAGGACAGTTCATACAATACCCATCTATGTGGGACATTGTAGACACTACTCCCCTGTACCACACTGCACACAATTGTCAGGTGGTGTGATGCCAAGGAATAACCCTCACAAACTCTTGTACAGACATCTTGCACAGCCAACCACTACACACCCATGAAGCAATGCACACATGCATGTCAGTACTGGGACCTTGTGTCTGCATGTGGGGTATGATTCTCCCAACCACAGTCACACCCAATAT
The DNA here is from genome assembly GCF_019279795.1 of Protopterus annectens. NCBI lineage: Eukaryota > Metazoa > Chordata > Ceratodontiformes > Protopteridae > Protopterus > Protopterus annectens. The sequence goes on along the minus strand of NC_056735.1, from coordinate 1,568,399,616 downwards.
AACTCCCATTGGCATACTGATTGATGTCAGACACGTTCACATGCCCTAGCCCATAGAACCTATGGATATCTCCTGTGGTGCATGTAGTACCTGTGCATCACTGCAGTGTGGCAAACTAAGTAGTTAGGAAGTGTATTTGTGGGCCTGGCAAAGTGTGTCAATGTGAGTCCATTAGAGAGTGTGGTTGTGTTGACAATGACATCCGTTCATGTGGACAGCCATGTGTGCTACACCTAATGTATGTTTACTATATCTCTGTTGCAGATGTCACACACCAGCACACATATATGCTCTTACAACACACCAACATGTTGGCTTTGTGGCACATAGAGTAACTGCATGCACTTGTAATAGTAATGACTAATCAGTCAGGAGTTTGAACCCCTGTACTGGTAGGTGTGTGACAGACAATGCTTAGGTTTTAGTCACCAAGCCCTTCTCTGGTGTACTTTGCCTCTGTCTGTCCCTCCCACACACTCTCTGGTGGATGTGGAGTTGTACACCTGCTCAGCAGCAGCTTGTGTTTTATAAGTGATGGTCATGATCAGGTGATGGTCTCTGCACCTATTGCAGTCCTCTTCTAGCTAATTGCATATGGAACAGCTGTGATGATGTTCCCATAGTCAATCACATGGAAACACAGTACAATATCTAGGAACATCATGTTGGTGTTTGCCCATGACAGTCGCTGTGAGTGGAACCTGAATCTGGTGTTTGGTAAACGGCATCACAGATGATATCTGGATGTTCCTCAAACAACATACACAGTGGAAAATAGTCTAAAGACAGGAGGGTGATGTGCCAGACATGACTACAGCATGTAAGTGTAGCTATGCTTCATTGAGACTACTGCCAGTTTAACAAGTTGTGTGTGGTAATGGCTATTCTGCATGTTTTAAAACTGACAAGACAGTGCTCTGTTTGTGAGGGGAACCCCCATCTGTAGGGCCATCTGTGGACGGGTCAGTGTGTGGAACCATTTGCTACCTGTGTTACTCACTGAACACACATCTGTGAACTGCAGGAGCATAGTGTGAGGATTGCAGTCAGTACATGGTGATAGTGATGAGGGTTACTGCCATCACATCCCTGATTGGACATATGTCACATGAAATAGTGGTATGACAGTCACTGTCTGGGGTTCTCAGTGACATGCCAATAAATAATCATCAGCTGTATGGGTTTGGACGTCCCAGCAGAACCTCCTGTCCCACTTCAGCTGGCCATGGCACCGAGCACCAGCACATCTGGGGCCCAGCCTTGGACCTCCACCTCTGTTGGCTGTGCACCACCATCTGGTGGAACTGCCACTGAGAATGGGACTTGTCCCCCCTGGGAGCAGGTCCAGACAGAAACTTGTCCGCTGTCGTGCAGTTCCAGACGTGGTGTGTAGGGGGCTCAATAAGGGGTTATGAGGCCAGATATGCCAGCTCGAGGGCAGAGTGTCACATTTATAGAGTGAACCTGCCCCTCTTGGACAGCCCCCAGCACTGCCACTTTTGCGGCTATTTTGGTGCAGTGGTGGTTGCCCATGGCTGGGGACCTCCATCCCACTGTTTCCATCTGGGGGCTCATGGGCTTGTGACTGTTGAACACCCCTCCCCGTCCAAGGTGTATCCCCCTATATGTGTCATATACTGATCCTGTATGCTGTCTTGTCTGTCAATCCTACCCAACCTATCTTCCATGAGCATACCTACTCCCCTTCCCCCACATCCCACTCTCACCCTACGGAAACAAAAGGCCAATCAGTTCCTAGAACAACATTTGTCCCATACATAGCTGTCCATTTCACACATGTGTCCACTGGACACATGTAACCCTTTTAATATGCATCACAGCATACTCCAGTTGTCCTCACCCCTGTCTCTCAAGCACATGATACTGGTATGCACATGACTCCTAAAGGTTCCAGGTACATGTGATGCAGAAGACCCCATTGTACACACAACACTACCGGTCCCTCTATGGTTACCTCATTTACCTTTTTCATGATGATGATGTCGCACACAGCACCTTGCAAGAGTACTGTTCTCACATAGTGATTGGACAGGAACTGTTGTGTTAATGTAAATAAAATGCACAGAGTGATGTATTTGGCCAATGTACAAATGTCTGTGTGTATTAATGACACATATCTGTCTGCGGGAGTCTTGATATTACATAGGACAACACCAGTACATAATACAGGCATTGCTGGTGTTTCCCTTTTCATTCCTTTGTAATGCTTTGTTGTCACATGGGATGTTCTTGATATATCTATATATATATATGTATGTATCTATATCTGGACATGAACACTCACACATACATCTACATGATGGAATACCTTTCCTATACTGTTGAATGACTGCACTGGATATGTTTGTGATAACATCCGATATCTGCATATCTGCCATGGCTTATTGGTAAATCACATTAGCTGTGTGTGCAGGGTCCTGATTTCAAGCCTTGCAGAGGCTGTTTATTTTGTTGCTGGGCAGAACAAGGCCGTTGGATATGGAGTGATTATTTATTCATTTATTTATTTATTTATTTATTGTCATTTGTTAACCGGGTTAGTCCAACTGGGCTTTTGGCCCATTTTCAGTGGAGACCCGAGGAGAAATGCTCCAGAAAATTGCATAATAGTACATTGATTGCATGCAGAAGTATAGTACTAACATAGTTGAAGGATTTACAAAGCTGTTAATAATAACAAAGTTGAGTGCAAACAATAACAAAGTTGAGTACAGAAGAGAACAAATACAAAGCTGTTAATACATAAAATACATACATGAAGTTCTATCATCAATTTTTTTTTTTTTTTAGAATGGTCTGTAGCAAAGTGTGAGACAGGAGAGGGAGACTAGGTGGGTTTATGACAAGAGCAAATCTTGGAGTTAAGTAGAAAAGTTTTTAGTTTATTTTTAAACTGGGTATAGTAGGTAATGGATTGTAGGCTAAGGGGGAGTTTGTTCCAGGCATTGGTGACAGTATGTTTATAGAGTATTTTCCCAATAGATTTGTTTGGTTGATATATGTCTAGTAGCTGTTGGTTTGATGTACGGAGGGTCCGGGATGGGGTATAGGTGGAGACTAAGGGTGAGAGAGATGGACAGAAAGAGGGTTTGTAGAGAATAGAGTGTAGTATTTGAAATTGAGATAGAAGCAGCTGTTGGGGGAGTTCTAGCCACTGGAGAGAGTTTAATGCAATACAATGGTGTGTGTTGTATGGTGCGTTGGTGATGAATCTAGCTATTTTGTGATAGGTTTGCTGGAGTTTATTCAGGGTGGTGACTTGTATGTTGGTGAGAATAGGGGCAGCGTAAAGGAGGGAGGAGTAGTGCATGTCCAAGTGTCAGTCTAGCCTCTGGGGTGAGAAATATTTTGTTTCGATAAAGTAGACCTAGTTTTTGATGTGTTTTTTTTATGCATTGGTAAGTGGAGGTTGAATTGAAGTTTGTCATCTACTATGACTCCAAGTAGTTTTGTATGGGTATCAGGTTGAATAGTTGTGTTGTTCGAGGATTTGATGAAAAATTATGATTTATGATGGACAAGAGATCGGGGAAGGAAGAGCAGGAGCTTAGTCTTTTTGGGGTTTATAATCAATTGGTTGTCAGATAGCCATTGCTCAGTGGAAAGGAAGGCTTGTTGGGTTAAGGTATGGAGCTTTGAGATGTTGTTAGAGATAGATATAAGTGTGGAGTCATCAGCATATTTTATGAGGGAAGACTCTTTGCAGTAGGTAGACAGGTCATCAGTGAATACATTAAGCAGGAGGGGACCTAAGATGGAGCCTTGGGGTACACCAGTGGGGGTAGGAAGGAAGGGGGAAATGTATGAGAGCCATCTGATGGATTGTTGCCTTCCGGTTAGTTAGCTGATGAACCATGCTAGGGAGGATGTGGATAGGTGTAGGTTTGAGAGTCTGGATAGTAGTAAAGGATGAGAAACAGTATAGAAAGCCTTTGAGAGGTCGAGGAAGAGACAAAAGACAAGCTTACTGTTATCCATTGCCTCTGCAATAGTGTGATTGAAGGAAAGGAGGGCAGTGGTAGTACTGTGGTTGGGACAGAATCCATGTTGGGTGGGGGTGAGTAGTTTGTGTTTGACAAGGTGATTAAGAAACTGTGTGTGAATACATTTTTCTAGTATCTTAGAGAGGGGGGTAGAATGGCAATGGGTCGGTAGTTTGTGGGGTCACTTGAGTTCTGTCTAATGGTATAGTGAAGGAGGATTTCCACAAAGTAGGAACAGTTGATTCAAGAATTGATCTGTCTATTAGTACAGAGACGGGGTAGGAAATAGAGTCAGCAGCAAGTTTAAGGAAGGTAGGTGGTAGTTTGTCTGTGGAGGTAGAACAGGGTTTGAGCTTAAGAAGTAAAGATTTAATATAAGAGGTAGAAATGGGCTGAAAGGAGAACTGAGTTGAGGTTTGAGTGTTGAGTGCTGTAGGCTGTGAAGTTAAGTTTGTCTTAGTCTTAGTGGGTATGAGATTCTGGATGGTATCAATAAAATATTTGTTTAGGAGGGTAGTGGTTTCTTCAGGAGATGAGTCTGGGTAGGGGGAGGGATTAGAAGGTCTGCCTGGATAGAGTATTTTGTTCAGGGTAGACCAGTATTTATGAGGGTTAGATGAGTTGCTTAGTTGTGCAGAGGTGTAGTAGGATTTTTTATCTAATGTAGTATGTTTTTTTGATAGGTTTCTTAGTTGTCTATATTTGTGAAGGAGGGGGAGTTGTTTTGTTTTTTTCCAGGCTTTTCAAGCACTGTCCCATTGTTTCATTAGTGACTTTGTTTCTTTAGATAGCCATGGAGCAAAATTAGATTTAATTCTGATTTTCCTAGAAGGAGCTAGGGAGTCTAGAGTATTCAGAAATATGTTGTTAAACATACTTACAGCATTGTCTAGTAGGATTTGTTTTAGGATGGTCCAGTCTATACTAGAGAGAATAGAGTTGAATTGAGTTGAATTGAAATTGGATAGTTTCTGACAGTCTCTAGTTAGGTGTGGTTTTGGTGCTGGAGAGTAGTATCTTAAGAGAGAGGTAGGTAGATGGTCACTAAGGGAATCAGGTAAGGTGGTAGGATTATGGTAGTGGTGGGGAGAGTTCTTAAGAATCCAGTCAATTGTAGTACTTGATGATGACATTTTGTGGAAGTGAGTGGGGGATGAGATCATTTGGTAGAAGCCATATAGGTGGATACTGAGTTGAGGTGAGTCAGTAATGAGTTTTGACCAGTCAATATTGACATAACCTAGTATAAGGGTTTCATATGGTATGTTTTGGGAGAACCAGGATAGAATGTTTTCAAGGACAGGTAAATTGTTACCTGGAGGAAGATAGATGGAAGCAACAGCAAATTTCTTTTGAAGGTTCAAATGGCATTTTAGTATTATAACTTCTGCTGGGTAGAAGTTAGGTATGGGTGAGGGATAAGGTGAGATATTTAGGCTGCTGGAGTATAATATAGCTACTCCGCCTCCCTTTTTAGTAAGTCTGTCGGTGCGAAATATACTATAGCCAGGTGGAAGTATTTCGCTGTCATAGATTTGTGGCTTCAGCCAAGTTTCTGATAGGGAGAGAATGTTTGGGGTAGTATGAGCCATCCAACTGTGGAGCTCAGTGACTTTGTTTGTTAGGCTCTGAATATTTAGTGAGTGAAGAGTCAGGTTTTGTGATGGGGATAGGTTCTGTACATGCTGTTGTGGATGGGGAGGAATTTGTGTGGAGTTTGTGGAGGGGGTGGGTCTGGTAGGGGTCAGGTAGGTATGAGTGGGAGTTGGGCCTGGGTTGGGATGGATGTCTCCAGAGCAAAGTAGGTTTTTTCTAAGAATAGAAAGTGTGGCAGTATGTAGTTGAAGTTTATATAGCAATGACTTAGTCTTATAGGTAGGTGTATGGACTTGGAGGATGAAGTGTTTAAATATACATATGGTGGAAGAGGTAAATAGAGCTGGGGAGATGGTATAAGTAACAGGAAGGATGCTTTGTGGATAATATGTGGAGGTAGGAGAGCATAAGGGTGGGTTTTGAAGCTGGAAGTGGTAGGTGGTCATGGAGGATAGTATGAAGAGGAGTGTTGTGGGAATAAGAAGGTAATGCATATTGGAGAGAGTTTGATATGATGGACCAGTAGGGGGAGCTATTAAATGGTATGAGGTAAGATAGTGAAGATTGACAGATTTTGTGGGTGGGAGTGGGTATGTTGCAGGAGGTGGTGTTTGTGAGGCTGGTGGAACAGAAAGGGGAGGGAGAGGTTGGTATAAAGGAAATTGTAATGGGGTGGGTGGGAATGGGGATAGGGTAGGGGAGCGAAGTGAGCCCGAGCATAGTGAGGGTGAACAGAGTGGGGCTACACCCATAGGGTAAAGTCCAGAAAACAATCAGATAGAAGGTATTTGAGCAGGAGAGGTTGAAGGTTTCAGCTTGAGAATCAGAGTTAACTGACATGAGGTGGTTTCAGTGGGAGTAGAGGTAGGGCAATAGAAGTATAATAGGAGGAAGAGATAGCCAGAGAGGGTTTACAGGAGAGGTAAGGTATGCAGCTGGATAGGGGAGGCAGATTATGAGGAGGAGAGGTCTAGGAGACAAAGAGTTAAAACTCAGATATGAGTACAACAGTAGAAATGGGAAGTAGGGACCAAGGAAGAACAGGACAAGTACAGAATAAGGGAAACAACAAGGAGCAGTTTACTGGTGAGGAAGAGAGTAGCTACCACGGGATTGTCCTAGAATGGTTATAGCAGTTTTACTTTATTTCAGATAAGGTGGACTTACTTAAGTGATTTCACACTGGAAAGAATATATTCTGGGAGAAACTTGACTGCAGGTATTTCAGCCAGAAAGGGCCAAAGAGAGATGAGGATGCTTAAGTAACTGGATAATCTTAAGTGATTTCAAACTGGAAGGAATATATTCTGGGAGAAACTTGACTGCATGTATTTCAGCCAGAAAGGGCCAGAAAGAGATGAGGATGCTGAAGTAGCTGAATAATCTTAAGTGATTTCACACTGGAAGGAATATATTCTGGGAGAAACTTGACTGCAGGTATTTCAGCCACAAAGGGCCAGAGAGAGATGAGGATGCTGAAATAGCTGGATAATCTAAAGTGATTTCACACTGGAAAGAATATATTCTGGGAGAAACTTGACTGCAGGTATTTCAGCCAGAAAGGGCCAGAGAGAGATGAGGATGCTGAAGTAGCTGGATAATCTTAAGTGATTTCACACTGGAAGGAATATATTCTGGGAGAAACTTGACTGCAGGTATTTCAGCCAGAAGGGGCCAGAGAGAGATGAGGATGCTGAAATAGCTGGCTAATCTTAAGTGATTTCACACTGGAAGGAATATATTCTGGGATAAACGTGACTGCAGGTATTTCAGCCAGAGAGATATGAAGATGCTGAAGTTGCTGGATAGTCTTAAGTGATTTCACACTGGAAGGAATATATTCTGGGAGAAACTTGACTGCAGGTTTTTCAGCTAGAAAGCGCCAGAGAGAGATGATGATGCTGAAGTAGCTGGATAATCCTGTGGAAGGCTGCAGTACACCTCTGGACCACTTGTAGAAAAGGGAGAGAGCAAGTAAAAACACATTAAAGCAGTTGTGAGTGGGTGTGCGTGGGTTTGTGCGGAGCCAAGCAATGCTAACCTCCGGTTACAGTTTCTTACACTCAGTTTGCTTCTACATTGCTTCACCAGTATAATACTCACATACGGACAGCCAAACAGGATTACACCTGCTTGTTCCCACACTTGCAAATGCACTGCATTTGGTGTTTGCTTCTGACACTCACACCCCTGGGTGGGAGTGAGGACTACAATATTACCTTGTGATGCCTCTTACATCAGATTACATGCCTACAGTATCGGGAATTGCTGCCCATTAGGTGAAAGCATGCCGTTCGACTGTGCGGAATCCACAGCCTGTCCAGAGTTTGATTCATATTATTGGTGTGTTCCTCTTACAATCTGCACCTGTCTGGCTAATACATCGGAACTGACACTCTTCAATACAAACAAGTAATTGGGTTTTGGAACCCACATCCTTCAGCCGAGTCATGCTACTGCATACCTAATATTCTATCATCTTTCTAAGGGTGTAAGTGGAATATGTGCTTTCTGTCCCTATTAGATATCTCAAATGACTGGGGATAAATATCAACTCAACCAGGAACAGATTAATTACAACATCAGGGACACATTTAAATTATTAGTGCTATTAACCTGGACACATTGACAGACTCAGATCATATGAATTCATACATATTTTCTGAGGTAAATAATGTTTATAACTCTTAATTGTTGTCATTATTCATTATGTGTAATTCACCACCTTTCCTCCAAAAGTCACTAGTTTTAGGAGGGATGAAGTGGTACAGAGTTAGAATTTGAAGTCGAAATAAGGGACGTCCCTGGAAATCAGGGACATTTCAGAGGTATGGTCCCTATTTGTTCCCCCAGTGGTTTATGTCCTGTCCAGTGGATTTGCTCTTAGGGATTGAGAGGTATGGGCATCAGCTATGCCCATTTCGGAATATTACTTACATCCCCGGGGCGGTCCTAATGTGACTGCCCCAGCCAACACATGCACGCCTAGGCCCATAATTGCATACCCATAGTTCCCCCACCTGCCCCTCCTCTACAGCACTCATCCATACTGTGGGTGCAGGTGGGGTATAAACACACCACTACACACTGCCCATGCTCCGTGTGTCGGGACACATGTTGTATGTTGTGCCGACCCATGGGTTATCAGGCTTGCACAACCTTCTGGTTCATGTACTTCTACAGCCTGGTTTGATGAATCATTACTGGGACTGACTCCAATGATCATTCATTTTTGAGTGTCCCACAAGGGACATCGATGTCTATGTTTCAAGATTAGACCTGGCAGGTCTCTCCCACTGGTAGTATCCTACCGGTGGTCTGGGAAGCAGTGGTGTGTTTACTTTTATTGTGTGTCTGTACGTCTCACTGGCCTAGCTGGGGGGGTGGGGGGGTTGCTGCTGCGTGTTACACGTTTGTTTATTGGACCCCTCACCCCCACATGCATGGCCTGTGAACATATGTAATTCGTAACTGCTGTATCATATCCTAGCTATGTACATGTGTATATTTACAGTCTCACACACACACACACACACACACACACACACACATATATATATATATATATATATATATATATATATATATATATATATATAAAACTCTATACAGATATATCTGTATCTATATGCATACATGTATATATTTATATATTGCTGTCTTATATATATATCTATATCTATATATATATATCTATATATATATATATATCTATATATATATATATATATATATATATATATATATATATATAGATATATATATATATCTCCAACAACATATGGGTCTATGGGTGTCTGCATATGTATATATTTATATGTGGGTATGTATATGTATTCGGTCTCTGTATGTATACATTTGTACTACGAAGAGGGAGAGGCTTATCTCTATGTCACTATGGGTAGATATACACACATATACCTCTACATATATACATCTACATCTGGTTATTCCCTTCCTTGCCATATAGATTACATTTTGCTGCAGTGGGACTCGTAGTGGGTGTGGCTGCTAGTTGGGCGATGCCTCTGCCCAATAAACACATTTGCTTACATCCCTGGGGCTGTCCATATAAGCCCACATCAGCCAACACCTGCACACCTAGACCCATAAGTAGCTACCCATAGTTCCCCCACCCGTACCTCCTCAACAGCACCCATCCTTATTCTGGGTCCAGGTCGGTTCTGACCAGACCACTACACACTGCCCACTCTCCACTTCACAGGACCCATGTCATACAATTGTCTAAACCCATTGGTCATCAGGTTTTCCCACCCTTGTATTCCGGGTATGTATACACCCCAGCCAGAATGGTCAGTGTATCACCTTCTTTTTGTCTTGTCAATTTTTGGGGTGTCCCGCAACGGACGCTCCTGTTTGTGTTCCAAGATGAGATTTCACGGGTGCACTGTGTATCCCCCTGGTTGTATCCTGCCTGTGGTCTGGGGAGCAGTGGACTATTTACATTGTTTGTGGGTTTGTGTGCATGTTTCCCATGTCCGGCTGAGGGGAGTGGAAGGTCATGCTACATGTTTCATGTTTCTTGCTCGGGCCCCTCACTTCCAATGGCATAGCCTGTAAACATATGTCATTCTTGTGTGCTGTTTCCTATCATAGCTGTATATCTGTGTATATCTATGCGCGCACACACACACACACACACACACACATATATATATATATATATATATATACATATATATATATATATATATATATATATATATATATACGTATACGTATATGTCTGCAACTATATATATATATATATATTTTATATATATATATATATATATATATATATATATGTGTGTGTGTGTGTGTGTGTGTGTGTGTGTAAAGCAATACATACCCCACGCAAATGCACTTACACACGCTTACTGGTGTTTATATATGCTTAAACCTGCTTACTAGTGCCTTATTCATTATGATACTGACACTTCGCTCCAGTTAACTTTTAATTGTTATTTTGCAGGCTATACAGTGGCCATATGTCGCAATATGTTCATGTACAGATTACCGATGGTAAATGGTATGTGATGCAGTGTTATTCAGAATGGGAATGTCTGCTCATTAGGCGGTTGCTCTAACCAATACACTATTGCTGTGCTGCTTCATTTGCATATATACCCATGGCTCCTGGTTCCCCAAACACCCAACCCAATGCCTCCCTAACACTGCAGTCATCTATTCTCCAGTTAGATTCGCGGCGTATACACACCACTACACATTGGCCACTCCCTAGTCCTGTAGACCCATCCCATCGGTTGACTCACTCCACGTATCCTCAGAACTCCCAAAATTTAGTCCACAAACATTGGTGACATGAGCGACCAAAAGGACACTATTCGCAATTTTTGGGTTGTCCCACATGGGACACGCATGTCTTTATGTCAAGATTCTATATTTCATTACATCCTTACTCCCGTTAACATGGCACTACAATAAATTAATAAGCATGACTATGTGTAATGCACACGTTACACATGAGAGCCTAATTATGTACATGTTCGGTGTATTTCTTTTACAAATAGACCGGTTTAGTAATTGGCATTGCCGTAGCAAGCAGATCACAGGAATGATTCCATGTGTGGGGAAAGTCCTCACATTTGATTTTTTTCAGCACAGCACTGACTTCGGACATTGTACACACTTCTGCGTTTTAGCAGTTTCGTCCCTTCCCTCTTATGCACAGCCTATTATTCTCTCACATTCATGTTATTTATGTCTGCAAATGGAATGAATGTGTTACAGAGAATGTACTTCTACATATAGATGTTTGCATGTGTGTATACATATATACTTATAACGAACTCGCTGACCTCCACGGGGAAGTCCAGTTAGAACCAGCCCATTTCATACCCATAGTTTCACCACCCCACCTGAGTTCAACATACACGCATACCATCCATTGTCCAGTCGTTATCGCAGCCATGACACACCTCCACACATTGCCCTCTCCCGAGCGTTAGGGGCCCTACACGTATGTTGTCCCCACCCATGTATTCTCAGGCTCTCCCACCATTTAGTCCTTGAACATACCTATCCTTGCTTGTGTAAATGTCGGATGGCCAAATTGCCTATCAATTTTTGGGTAGTCCCACCAGGGACTACCCTCTGTGTGTAAAGTAGACTTAGCAGATCAACAATGTTACTCCCACTGGTAATATCCTGCCTGTGGTGTTAGTAGCAGTGCTTTGCTCACTCCTGCCCAGCTTGGCATAACATACACTGACAGCACTATATAATACTAGGGTTGCTGTTGATTCCCTTCTCATTCCTTTTGTATGCTTTATTGTTACGTTGTTCTTTCTTCATAAATATATATGTGTATATATGTATGTGTGTGTGTGTGTGTGTGTGTGTGTGTGTGTGTGTGTGTGTGTATATATATATATATATATATATATATATATATATGCACACACACATATATATATATATATATATATATATATATATATATATATATATATTATATATCTGCACATACTTATATATATTTCCAATGCTGGGCACTGCCTAGACCCGCGCCAGCACACTCAGACTTGCTTATTGGTACTTATATATGTTTACTGCTGCTTATTTGTGCTTACACCTGCCTACTAATGCCTTATTCATTATGACAGTGCCACTTTGATTGAATGATATTTAAGTTAAATATCTCATGCAATACTCTTATGATGGTTTTACAGCAAAACGACATTCATTCCACATGGAAAATGATATGTGATATTGTTGGGCTCGAACCGTGAATGCCTGTTCGTTAGGCAGATGCTCTAAACAATACACTATTGACATTTACGCTGATTCCACATGTTTTTCTCTATTTGAATGAATTTGATAAGTAAGCTACACTCAATGGAGGGCAGTGATGTGCAAACACGCTGCACTTTGCTTACACCTTCGATATTGCAGCAATTCAAATGTATAATAGGGACACAGGGAATCTAATTGTGAAAGTTCTAGTGACAGGGCTCAACATTCCACTACATGCGTGTGTGTTTACTACTTCTATTTTATTTCACTGTTCGTGGACACTCTTGTATGCTTAGCATACATTTCGTTATCCATGGTCACTGAATTACTGACTTACTATTAGAGGTGGGCTCTACTATTAGGCATAGTAGGTTTTGCAACTGTTGGGGCATGTTTACACCTCCGTAGAGCACTTGTACACACCCCCTGCACTCGCACATGTTTCCTCTGCACGTCAGGGGGTGCAGCAGTGCACCCTCGTTCATATTCATATGGCGCTGCTTCACCATCTGTAGTGAGGATGCTCGGCTCAAGGCTAAAACCGTTCTTGTGCCGAGCTTCTTGAATCCCAGGGAATATGTCTTCAAAGCTTCACTGATGACATGGAACATAGATATGACATCTCATTTAAAGTACACAAAACTTTCTTCTCAGCAATATTAAAGTGAAACTGGCATTAAACAACATGTTTGCAGGTTGAGACTAGTATCATAGGTTCATATGTTTATAGGAGGTTACTAGGCTAATGGCTGAGGCGCCCTTACAAGCTTAGCCATATTTATCCTGAATTTCCCCAATTGTTACTAGTTAGTGAGTGAAGTTTACAGAGGTATGATTCTATGGTAATTAATACTGAATGCTTCTGTCCATGAGGGACCCCACGAGTACATTTGCAGTCACCAATCCATTGATCTAGGATGTGTTTGAAGAGGGTCAGGGAGAGGGTCTGCTTCACATGAATGGGAAGCTTGTTCTAGAAGAGGGATGGTCTCTAGCAGATGTAGCTATCTCTCTAGCATTACCTGTTCATGTCAGAGGCTAGGTTAAGATCCCTGGAATGAGTTACCCTCATGCAGTTTGATTGATGTATGTGCAGCATTTCCTTCAGGACTGGGTCAGAGTCTGCCCTATAAGCCACCCACGGGTCACCCCTTAGCAGCCTGTAGAAGACACAATACAGTGACAGGGCTTTCAGTTTTCAATGTAGGACTTGTTTTGTGTACCATGTATTTTCTTAGTGTGAAATCTCTGTCTTCTGTTGCAGGTGTCTGGTGAGATACATGCAAAAGGACATATCGTACTCAGTTATTGGTCTGATGAGGGCTGAGTGTAATAGTATTGTACTTTAGTATCAACCAATAGATTTGCAATTACACAGAGCAGCAGCATAAATACTACCTCAGTAATGGCAAGTGCCAATTAGCAATGCAGATATGTCACATAGAGAATAACATCTGCATGATGACTAGCCACAATGGAGTTTGTACAATGGAATGACTAAACTTACTAATTGTGTTGAATTTAATGACACAAAATAAAACAGTAAATATAGCATGAGTGACCAGAGTTGTGCAATGCTCAGACATATAGATATGTTCATGCAGTTTTTGTAAAAGGTGTATGAACCTTTAACCTGTACAAATTTAAATGACAATTTCCAAGTAGCATTTAGCATTAAACCAAAAAGAGTACACTACAGAGACGAAGAGTAAGGTCATGCAGTGCAAATAAAATGCAATCCAAATACCCCACCAGCCCAACCCATCTATACCTTCCAAGGGCATGGAATGTACTGCAAGGGGTTGTGCACGGCACAACATAAACATTAGGCTTAGGAAGTAACAGAACAGTGAGAAGTGGGCAATGTAAAGCAAACAGAGAAGCACACGGTAGGCTGATGTAATAGAAAGGTTATGGAATACAAGTACTTGTCTAGCAAGTGTTTTTCCTGAAAAGGGCTATTTTATAATTTGTCAAAATACATAACATGGGCACATTAACACAAGAAACAGGCACTAATGCATATATGCCCTGAATGGTAATGAACCTGCACTAGGATGGAGATGTACAAGACAAATATGTTCCAGGTGTATAATAAGCAATAACATGAGGTATTAGGAAGGACACCACAGTGGATGAACATATGCAGATAAATCTGAAAACATGATTTATTGTATGAAATGGAAGCAAAGTGGGATTTGGATGTTACAAGTTATGCATGATTTCCATTAAATGAAGATATTGTAGGATACTGAAAAATGCCATCATATGTGTGATCTGTATTGGAGAGAGCACTGAATCAAGATGTGCTATCAGCATGCTCACTGGAACAAAATGTTATATTCACAAAATGCCCCCAAGCACTGCACTCAGACACGGGATTTAGAGCTGCATGCATCTATCTAAGCAGAAGTGGCATATCAGCCAAACTCAGAGCAAGTGCCTGAGCCACATTTGGCCTGACCCTCACTGAACACCTTGCAGTGCTAGAGACATTGATGACCCAACGAGAATCTCTCAGGCTTCAACTCCCACATAATCACCCCCATATGTTGGGCTGGACTTTCACAAAGATGGCATTAATGTAGTGGCTGATGGACTCTGACTTCTAACTTATTATCGATGATATAATAGAAGAGGGATCTGTAAAGGGAAGGACCAATGCATAGCACAGTGTAATTGGGAATTCATACTGATATGACTGCTGTAATACTGTCTCCAGAAATACCTCTCTGGTCGGCGCCCCTGTCATGTGCTCCCATTCTTATGCCTCTCTTCTGTGACAGAAACACAATGCAAATGAAAATTGCAGGTCAAGCTATATTTTTAACAACAAACTGCCATCATCATGTAGCCATTTAGCAGGCAAAGGCTATCAAACACAGAAATATACCGCAAACAAAAAAAAACAAGCAGGTAAATAAATTAAAACCAAAACCAAACAATGGAAGTGTAAACTCCAAGTCAAGCATATTATTAAATGAACATAAAAGTAATACTAAAAAAGAAATGGAAGAAAACATAAATCACAAGAATGAAACAAATTAAACACACTTCACAATAACAAAAAGTAAAAAACACAAACTTAAGCACATTACTAGAACAGAAACAATAAAAGACACACAAAATGTAAAAAAATGTCCTGATGAAAGTGAAAGGCAGGAGTTCATACACACACACAAATAAAATTGCTTTAGAAGTCCAATTAAATTTGGCAACAAGCATAATGCCAGTTAAATCAAATTAGGGCAAATGTTAGGGGAGCATAACAACTTATATATGTGTGTCTTTCATTTTATAAGAGTGGCCAAAAAATTAATTATCCTAGGGAATATTTTTTTGGCTGCAAAAAGTATACCATCAGCTAAACCTGTAAGAAAAATTAAGCACGTTTGTGTTTATTATTTAAACATATATCATTCACTTGGAGTAATCACCAAAATTATTATTATTAATATTTTTGAGGATGTGTTACCTGGAAAGCAATACATGTTATGAAGGACTGTACTACTAATATTCAAGTATCTTTGTCTAGAGTCATTCTCCTCATGATATTCAGTTATGCAGGCTGAACAACAAACCTCACACAACTAAACTTTATGTTATACTGAAGATATATGATATTGTTAAGATTTTTGGCTAACTCCAAAATGTTTATTATCTCCCAAAGTTAATAGCACATGAAAGACTGCTGCTGAGGTGTAGTGTTGGAACCTGTTTACCAACAGAACTGTGTAACAGTGGATCTACTTCATATGGTCGACATTTCAGAATGTCGAAGACCATATGACCGACATTCAAAATGTCGAGCATTGAAAAAAAAACACAACAAAACCTTACCTTCACACTGCACCTTCTGCCCCCCCCCCCCACACCCCCGGAACTTAAATATACAAACTCTGAGATTTCACTACAGTGCAGAAGATGGAAATCTTTCCATTCCACACTGTATGGAGATGCCGGTTCCATATGGTCGTCATTTTGAATGTCAATCATATGGTCTCGGCCATATGGTCTTCGACATTCTGAAATGTCGACCATGTGAAGGGGACCTGTAATAGTACACAGTTTGACAAAAGAGTTCGTTAAATGAATACACTGAAAAATTTATGCCAACATTTCATGCAGTCACAAAGTTATAACTCTGCATAATAATCAATTAGATAAAATGGGCCGATGAATTACTTTACATTAAAATACACTGCAAAACATATAATTACCTAGCCATGAACTCTTAAGGTGAACTTCAAATTGCAAAAAAGAATGCAGATGCCCATTTTATAAGTGCAGTAAGGTATGTGGGATTGCACATGGTGTAGATGTTGCTGAAAGACCATGTACCGTAAGGCACTCCATTCTGGCTCATGACGGATAACACTGCTGGGCATATTATATATCTGTACCATGTCCAACCCCTCATGTTTTATTACATATTTATACTCTGCATGTAAGATGATGCAACCAGAAGCGGAACAATGGGAAATGGTCCCAAAATCCCAGACTGGACACGATCAGTTAATGCATATTAAAAAGGGGTATCACTGAAGAAGAGAGATAAAATGCTTAAATGTTAATAAAACTGCAGAACCAGATTGATTTTTTACACTATTATAAATGAGGAGGAAACATAGTAGCTAAAGTATTAATTTTTGCACAGTAGTACAGACAAATATAAATGACTCCTATAAAATATGTATAAAGAATTGTAGTAATTCCAAGGAGAAAGAGGAACTCGCCACAGCCACAAAATTAGTATCTGCTCTGTCTAATCAATTCAAATGCCACAATACTTGCCAAAACTATTGTACCAAATTCTGTTACATATAATAGAAGCAGGACAAAGGGGGCTTTATACAAGGAAGACAAATGACAGCCAGCCAGTGTGTAACCACAACTTTTATGGCTAAGAATCAAGCAGATGTTCCAAACGCAGGCCTGTTGCTATTTGACATAAAGAAAGCATTTGATTAATTTTCTACTTTCATAAATTCATCCTATGCTGTTAATCACATAACCTCAAGATACAAATTCATCACTACCCATCAGCACCAAGGCAATACTAACTAAATTCTGCCCTTTTCAGTAAGGGTATGAGAGGCCAGACCAGTTATGAATTTACAGTTTCCTATCCATCCATCCATCCATCCATCCATCCATCCATCCATCCATCCATCTATCCATCCATCCATCCAGGTTGCATCTGAAGATAGCTATGGAGCTACTTTGCTTTACATTTAAGGGTAGTCAATTCCATAGAAGAGGGATTCGTAAAGAGACATATCTGTCTCACCAATAGGTCCTGTTTATGCCAAAGTAGAAAACGTTCCTTTGAGCAGGTGTTTATGGTGTTCTTTGCTTTGCAAATCTGAAGGAAGCAACTTAGGTTTGGATCCTTTGAGGCTTTGTAGACTAGGTAAATAAGCAAAGAAAAGAGAAAAGGCTTTAAGGTGGTCTTCACAGCAACAGACCTTAATTTTCAGTCTTATGAGTTGAGTCATATGTTTAGACAAGCACATACCAAAAGGAGAATATTTTAATATGGATCTGAGAGCTCTCAGCATTTATAAGCCTAGCCAGAATGTGTTAACTTTCTCCACCCCCTTAGATTAGTTCCCTGTTCCTCTGTCCAGCAGAGCCACTGAAGTGATCCTCGAGGTAAACTTTCTGTTTCCCATCCACTCGTCAAGGTTTCTTTTGAAGAGTGTTAGTGAAGAGCTCTGCCTAATGTAGATTGGGATCTTGTTCCAGAGCATGGGAAGTCTCTGGGACAGGAATCTATCCCTCCAGCACATCCTATTTATCGTTGTGGTGAGGTTCAGATTCCTAGAGCGTGTGGCTCAAGGGGATAAGGTTTTCTTTAGGTGGGGCATGTCCATCAACTCTGGGTTGGACATGGTCTTGTATGTCAGGCAGGGATCACCTCTGAGTAGGCGGTATGAAACTGAGTACAGCTGGAGTTTCTTCAGTCGAGCTGCATAGATCATCTGTTTGAGGCCATTGATCTTCTTGGTGAGGTACTTCTGTGGTCTTTCCAGCTGTTGCAGCTGTCTTGTAAGGTACATCCCAAATGGGGCATTGTACTCTAAGATGGATCTGATGAGTGATGAGTAGAGGGGCACAATGATCTCTTTTGATCTGGATGCAAACCCTTTTGTGATTAGGTGGGCCATGTAGAAGGATTTTCTAACCACTTTGGCAATGTGATTATCAAAGGTGAGATTACTATCTATTTGGGTCCCTAGATCCCTTATTACGTCTTCCATATTTAGGGGACTACCACCTATGTGGTAGTTTGTGGGTACTTTGTTTTTTCCAAAGGGGATGACTATGCACTTTTTGGCATTTAGCTTGAGGACATGATTTTGATACCAGGTATCCGTCTCAGTGAGACCCTTTTGGAGGATGTCTGTGTCAGCCGGAGAGTCAATTATAGCCCCTAGTTTTCAGTCGTCTGCGAACTTGGTCAGCCATAGTCCTCCTGTGCTTGCCTGTACCTCTGAGAAGTATATGCCAAACAGGAGGGGTCCTAGGACTGAACCCTGGGGAATGCCACTTGTAACCGGTTTAGAGTCGGACCTAGCTCCCACAACTCTCACCATGTAGTTTCTGTCCGTGATCCAGTTGGCAACCCATCTTGTGATGTAGGGGTTTATGTTCAGGCTGGTGAGCTTGTCTATAATACCAGAATGGGGAATGGTGTTGAAGGCCTTTGCAAGGTCTAGGTAGGCTGTGTGTACCACCTTTCCCTCATCTATAGCCTTGGTAACTGTTTCAAAGAAGTCCACCAGGTTTAGGAGGCATGATCTGCCCTTAACAAAGCCAAACTGGGTAGGGTCCAGTGTTTGAAGGTTCCCATTGTCTCTGTTAATGAGTTCTATGATGATGCACTCCATAGCCTTGCAGACCAAGCTAGTCAGGCTTATAGGACGATAGTTCCTGGGGTCTGTTGTAGCTCCACCTTTGTGGAATGGAATAACCATTGCTGTGCGCCACTCTATGGGTATGTAGCCTGTGGAGAGGCTGAGTTTGAACAGTGTGTTTAGGTGAGGGGTTAGTTCGTCTTTGAGCTCGTGTAGGACGCAGCCTGGGACACCATCCGGTCCCATTGATGCTGTGTTTTTGGCTTTGGAGAGGACTGTTTTAACCTGAGTGTCTGTGATTTTAGGGACTCTACATTCTTCTGGTATGGTTATGGGCCCTTTTGGGGGTGAGAGGGGGGTGACGTTTCCTCATAATGGAGAATGCTGACATCTGTGAAGTTACTGAAACATGGTTCAAAGACATGGAAAGCACTCAGACAGTGCCTGACTATAATACATTTTATACATTCTGACCACCCACTGAACATGAAAGAGCAAAATCCAGATGTATATCAATCTACGTAAAGGATAAGCACACCTCAAGGCTGGTCAAACAGTATGACATACTTAAGTTACTTCATGTCCAACTAACCATGGGAAAAATCCATTGCTATATTCTTGCTAGTTACAGGTCTCCACCATGAACCCAGATATCCATACATCATACCTGAAGTTGCTAGAATCATTCACTATCCAGCCCAATACCATACTCATGAATGATTTTAAATACCCTTCTAAGACCACTAACATGCAAGCCCAATGATTTCTTGACTTTATAAATTCAAATCTCCTGGAGCAGCCCCCCTGGTGTGATGTCCTCACTGGTAAGATCAGACTTTGAGGTAAAAACAATCTCAAAAGATACGGCTAACCATAATGCATTTTTAATATGCTCACAGTCTTAAGGGCAATACCCAACAATGTGCAATATTAGTTGTAGATGGCATCACCTACACTCAGACAGATTATATAGAAAATCTGCTGGCCGACAAATTCAGCTCAAATTTTACCTCCCCATCACCCCCAGTTCTCCCCCAAGAAACACCCTCCACCACTCCACTATCAATTATCACCAAAGGACAGGTTGCCGCTGCACACTGAAAAGCTAAACTCACAGTTTCAATGAGGTCTGACAATATACCAAGTTGCCTCTTAACCAGCTTAAATTAGGACTTATCAGGCCCATTAGGATGTCTATTTAACCACAGCCTCCAGACTGGCTTTGTCCCAATAGAGTGGAGGACAGCAACAGTCATCTCCCTGCATAAACAGGGACCATCTACTGACCCAGGAAATTACAGACCCATATGTTTGACTAGTTTTGTATGTAAGGCCATGAAAAGAATAATCCTGAACCTGATAAATAATGGCACAGGGAACCTCCACAAACTGGACCCAACCCAATTTGACTTTGCCAAGAGCAGGTCATGCCTACTGAATCTGTTGGATTTCGTTGAGAAAGTCACTAAGGCCATGGATGAGGGTAAAGCAGTACATACTACTTACCTCGACCTGGCCAAGCCATTTGACACAATTCTCCAGTCAGAGATTATAAATATACTCATAAAAATGAGCATAAATCCCTATGTCACCAGATGGATAGCCATTTGGCTCATGGACAGGACACATGTGGTTAAAGTGGGTGAATCCAGGTCCAGCAAGAGGCCAGTTACTACTGGTCTGCCACAGGGCTCAGTGCTGGGACCACTGCTGTTCAGAATATACTTCTCTGAAGTCAAGGCTAATTTGGAAGGCCTCTGAATGCCAAAGTTTGATGACAACTGCAAGCTGGAGGCAATCACTGAATCTTCCAACATTGTAGATATAGGTTCTGGAGGGTCTAGATCAGACAAATCATTGGTGTCAGAACTATGGCCTAAAATTAAATGCAGAAAATGCATTATCATACCCTCTGGGAAGTCAAATACCCCTGAAAATTGCACCATCAAAGCACACCCCAAGAGTAGACTCAGAGGTTAGAGATCTAGGTACAAAGATAGATAGTAGCCTGAACTTTGGTCACCATGTGTCCATAGTCTTTTTATGTGGCACAATTTCTAAGTAAAGGTATGGCATCCAGATCCAAGGATATTATAGTCTCCCTGTACTCAGCTCTCATTGGGCCAATGAATGAGTACAGTGCACCATTTGGCATGTACTTGACTAGGCTTTTACAGAAGCTGGAGTGACCTCAGAGGTTCCTCACAAAGAAAATGGAGGGTGTAAACAACATGATCTATGTGGATAGATTAAAAGCCCTATCCCTTTACTCAGCCTGCTACTGACTATTAAGAGGTGACCTATGCCTGACCTACAAGGCACTCACAAATCCAGCCCTGATACAACTGCTTCATATCTGCAAGTCAGACAGCATTAGGGTCACCCAATCTAGGGATCTAAAGTTAGTCAGCAACTCAAACAAAACATGCTACAGTGACAGATATGTGTCTCAGAGATTACCCTTTCTTTTTTTGAACAGGCTTTCTATTCACATTCAGCAGAGCTCTTCCCTGGCCCTCTTCTAAAGCACTTTCAATCAGTGGATAGGGAATCACAAATTTATACTAGGGTAGTGCCTATGTCCCTTATGACAGGGGACAGTCTGTAAGATACTCAATGCACAGGCTTAAATCCATATCATTCTCTTGCCCCTAGGGGCTATATATGGGGTAAAATTGGGTTATATTGACTAGGCTTGTAAGGACCCATAAACATAGTAATCTCTCATGAACTTATAAATGTGAGAAGGGAGGCATACACAGGGATGATAATTCTCCTTGCCCTTGAAGATATACCCTTAGAAATCAGTTTGGCTAGGCAAAAGGATTCCCTGCTAGCAGAAGATACTCAATAGTCAAAGAATATTTCATTGCCAAAGTGATCTGTGAGAGGCAGGGCTCACTAATATGCAGGAGGAAATTGTAGGAAAAAATGGTGTAAATTTTGAAAAACTGTATCAGCTACTACATTGGCTATATCCTCTGAGGATGAGTATACATTGATATGTATTTGCTCAGTGCAGTGCGGAGTGTTGCTTCTAAGGTCTCTTACATAGTTGAAAAATGCTTTGTGATTGTCTTTTAAACAGGTTTTATATTTATCTTTTGAAGATTTGATTTTTCATCTAAGCACATTCTTTATCTTTTTGATTACAGTTTTAAAAGTTGGGATAGTTTACTTATTCTTATGACAAATTTGTCGTGTCTTTCGGCTTTTCCCTGTTAGGGGTCGCCACAGCAGAACTCCGGTCCGCTAATGATTGGTAGCTGATTTTTACATGCCGAGTTACCAGCCCTGACACACAACCTTCAATGAAGGTACGCCCATTCACGCATGTCTCCACGTAGAAGACGCTCTAGCTGAGAATCGAACCGGACAGCGTCTTACTGTGAGGTGACAACGCTACTGCAGCACCACCACCGCAGGGTATGACAATAATAAGCTTCTTTCTTTTATTCTGTAGTTTGTTTATACTAAGGTTCCACTCTAGGGGGTTGATCTTGAACTTAGCATTCTATTTTACTGATGGAGACTAATGCCTCAATGCAAGCATTTAGTCCATGAATTAAGTAGTGTGTGAAAAAGGTTATTAAGTGAAGGGCATGCTTGATGCACAGCAGATCATCAGCTAACTGTAATAGATTAACCCTAGGGTAGAAAGGTTTAATGATTGATTGGATTTCACCTTTACAGTGAATATTACTGCACAGTCATACAATATGACCAGTCGTGTGGCAATTACAGGTGTAGAGCAGAGGGTTATATCACTGAGAATTATATCAACTCATTTTGAGACTCTAGTTGAGCTATAAACTAGTTGGTCTAAGGAACTAGCATTTTGAACTCTAGGAAGTGATGTGCATACGTATCTGTAGTACTTTCACTAAACACTCAGAAGGCTGGTATTTAGCTTCAATAAGAAGGACTCCAGTTTGTTTAAATATGTCTTGTGGGCTATGTGTTACATATGGGTGCCTGTATTTGGCTATGATATGATACATATTTTTATTAATGGTGAGTAGAATATGGAGGAACTAGACATCATTTTCTTGCCTTATGAGTCTTAGGCCTCTTAGAGCATGGATGTCTCCACCATTAACACAATCTGTTTTGGAGGTGAGGCTGAACATGTGATAGGCAATGAAACCTGGTGAGAGGCCATGGCAATACACTGAAACCAATGTGAATATCTATACTTTTGACATTCAGAAAGGATTGTAAGGAGTGTGACTTCTTATTTAAGCATTTAGCATTGACCACCACAACTTTTATATAGTATAAATTTTGTTTCATTATGTTTGTATTTTGAGGAGACTGGCCTTTCCCAAAAAGGCACTATTGAGTGGAATAAATTTATATGACATACAAAAGGTATGAAGAGAAAGGTGGAGGGAATCCCTAGCA
>NC_056735.1:1568333493-1568370993 GCF_019279795.1 Protopterus annectens | reverse complement strand
TTTAGAGCTTTCATTTTTTCATCTGCACATTTTGCCATGTTTTGCATAGTAATGTTTCATCATTCAATTCTGATATCATAGTTTTTTCACTTTTTCTATATCATCAATTTTTATTTTCACAAAAATATTTTTCTTCATTTTTACATGACTCCAAATTCATAATACTTATATTTATGCATTTCTACTACTAATCTCTCATCTTTGTGATGTATCCACTTTAACACCTTTTACAAATTTAATGAAGCAATGTATACAACTGGGTTAATTAACACTAAACCTCCTCCTTCTTCATTTACATACAAAACTCCTCATTTTACTCAGTTTAATCTAGAACCCCATACAAATGAAAAAAATCTGCAGTAATTCTTTTTCAAATACTGTTGGCAACATACATACACTTGCTGAGTATACCATTTTCCCATTAATACTGAATTTATCAAATAAGCCCCTTTTCTGAATGATAATGTATATGTTCTCCAGAAAAGACATTGCTTTATTTCTTCTATTGTTTTTCCCATTGTATTCCACTTACATCTTTATTCCCAAATTTTGTTCTAAAACAGAAATTTCATTAATTTTAAAATATATATCCCTGATCTTTACTGCAGCGCTTAAACCTTTACTTTTCTCTTTATTTAAAACCATCCCTGTTATATCTAGACATTCATTTGTGTAAATTATTACTTCTTTTATTCAAAATTAATTTTTTTGGAATTATTATAATGTCATCTGGATATGTTAACAGAACTGGAATTCTTAACCCTTCAAGTGTTATATACTATGCCTCCTTCATTTTTTATTTATTTCACATACTATCACATTTATAACTAATGCAAAGAGTATACAACTCATTGGACATCCCTGCCTTACACAACTCTTCATATGTACATATTGGGTTAATCAGCCATTTACAAGTATTTTTACTTTATTATTTATATACACTGACATAATTTCCTAAAGTTCTCAGTTATATAACATTCTTTCATTATTACCCATATTATTTCATGTTCAATTGTGGCAGATGCCTTATTAAGGTCTCTTATCATGGTTGTTGCTTCTTTTTTTGTTTATAATATAATTTACAATTTCTCTATCATTAATAATTCTTGACAAACCTTCCCTTTATACCATATATGTTGTCTTCCATAATATTTATCATTTTAGTTCAAATCTCTTTTGTATGATTTTCATAAAGATCTTATAATCATTATTATTCAATACTATTGGTCTTAGTTTTTTTAATTCTCATCTATCTTCTTCTTCCATTTGAATTTAACTATTCCACTACATTAAATATAAAACCTTAATTTAACCATTCCTTCAAAATCTTTAAAAAATATTTTTTCCGCTCCCTTAAATTTTTATGCATTTCATACCCTATTCCATCTGGGCCTGCAACTGCATCTATATTAACTTGTCCTAATACTTTATCTAGCTCATTTAAAGAGATCTCCTTTTCTTTAAAGAGATATCCTTTTCCAACTCTTTATTCTCTTTTTCTATTAACATTTTTATTTTCCATGCTTTTTCATTACCTTCTTTTTTCTTGAAACATTTCTTCTACATATTGTACTACAATGTTTATAATTTTTCCAGAGTTTTTTTTTTATTTCCCATTTTACATTTTTTATTTCTCTCATCACACTTCCATCTTCCTTTACTAATCTGCTTAAGTAACTTGATATATTTTCTTTTTCCTTGTAAAAATATATTTACTTATATAACAATTCTTGTATTTTTTCTTAATTTCTTACATATAATTCTTTTTCTTTGTCAAAGTACTTGCTATCATTATGTTCTAAATCTAACAATACAATAAGTTATTTTCCTTCTCTACTTTTATATATATATATATATATATATATATATATATATATATATATATATATATATTCTTTTGCATCTGTTTCCTTTCTTTTTTTATTGTATTTATCCCTTTAATTTTCTTTTTCTGTCTTTTACTCATTTATCAACATAATTCTTTTTTCCCTTTTACTACCTCCCAGTTTATGTCTTTGCCATCACATATCTCAGAAACTTTCTTCTATGTCTTTTTTATTATTTTTTTCTCATATAATTTTATTCCATTTCTTCTACTTTATAATTTCTTTTCTTTGTTCATTTTCTTCTCTTTGTTTTACTTTTTCTTACTGTTATTTACATTTTTGCAATCTATCCATAAATGTCAAATTTAATTAGATTTATTATATTTTAATGCAAATATTTTGCAACATTTTTTTTGTAACAATTACTTAACAAGTGCCCTTCTTTTCCACAAAAAATATGTTTTGGGTTGTCCCCTGAATTTTACAATACCCCTGTTCCCCTCCATATTTATCATGCTTGGTATAGGTATAATTTTTTCCTCTTTCTGTTTTTCACACAATATTTAAGTCCTAGCCATCAGTCTGTAAACCCCTTTTGTCATAAACTTTTGCAATGTCAAATACTTCTTTACATAAAGCTTTTGAATGTTCTTTAAAAGTATCTTTTTGTACCTCTTTTTGAAATTGTACGTCTTCATTTTTGTTTCCCTGTTAAATATGTTTATGAAATAAAGATTCCATGTGTTACTTTCTTTCTTTCTTTCATATTCTCTAAAAAAAAATTTCCAATGAAAAACAGTCTCAAATATAATGTCACAAAATGTCTTTTTGTTAATAAAAATAAATGATCTTACCTCATGTGCTTTTACAATGAAAGCAGCTATTAAACTGTCTCACACTTCATGCCTATCCATTTTTTTTGTCTTCACTTTGAATCCTTACCACATACTTCCATTTTACATTTTCATCTGCCTTATTTTATGCTACTCCACTTTTGCCTTCTTTTGCTTTTTTTACATATGTTTTCTTTTCCATCTCACAACTGTTCTTCAAGATTGTCTCTGCATCCTCCTTTTGTATTTTCTCCATAATGTCACCCAGGAAAAATCTCTTTCCTGTCCTGGGTCACTCTGCACCACCATTTCTTTAAGTAAATTATCCCACAACTCTCTCAACTGGAGGGTTGTAATTATACATCCACCATTTGCTGACGTATCTTCATCAAACAGGTTTCATTTAAATATTTTCTCAGAATCCTGTACACATTCTCCAGTCTTGATATTTTCTTTCTTTTTCATTTCATTCACTACTCCATCATCTCCTTTTCTCTCCATCTGCCTTCTTGTTTCTCCAGGCTGCCTCTGTGCCTGGAATGAAAACAGGAAGTGTTCCTCCAAAATGGTTCACACTCACAAAAATTAGTATTTTTTTATTTGTATACATATATACAATTCATATTTCTACATATTTACATATTTTAACATCATTCAATATATTGATATTTCCATTTTAAGTATTCCCCCACTCTTTAACCCACAACCAAAACCATATTTTTTCAGTATTTTTTCCAGTGTTCATTTTCCATTGTGTCTAATTTTATTAAGTTTTCCACTCCATATAGTCCATATTACATAGAATATGATTCTGTCCATTTTTTTTAGCTTCATTCTGGGATCTTATCCCATAAAACCCATACTGTATGATGTCCAAATTTACCATTTCAAAATGTACATAACTTTTAATCAACTCATGTTTACATACTTCTTTCTGCAGTTTTTGAATTCTCTCACATTAAAAAAACATGTTTTGTAGTTTCCAGTTCTTTACATTTATTAAATATTCTATCCTGTTTTCTATTGTATGGCATACTTGCCCCTGATAGTAATTTTCCTATGGACAACCTGCACAAAATTTAATTGCATTCTTTAATTCTTTTATAATTTCTGTATCTCACCATTATTGCTTTCTTCTTATCTATCTCTAACTTTTTCCATGGATCCACCAAATAATCAAAACAATTTTATTATAAAATTATTTCATTTCTTCATTAATAACACTATTGCTTCTTTTTTCAATTCCATTTCTTCCTAAAGTTTTCTATATTAACAATGCATTATTGTTTCTGTCAAATCTTTATTTTTACATTATTCCTCTTAGTACTTTATACATACTTAAAGAAGCTGCATGCACAATCTGGTTTATCAGCCCCAATCCCCCTTGCTCATCTTTCATATACAAAATTCTGTTCTTAACCAGGTTTAATCTTGACCCCAAATAAATGAAAAAATTGCTTGCATAATTTATTTTTCATATTTCATTGGCAATCATATAAACATTTGCAGTATAAGCTATTTTACATAATATTATGGTGTTTATTAAATGTGCTTTCTTTTTGTATTTCACAAGTGATAATTCAATAAAGGTGTTTGGGGAAAAAAATATATGTCTTCCAGAATGTGATCATGTCTTTGATTCCTTTAATAACGTTATCACATTGTTCATGTCTGTATTCTATCCTTCCAAATACTATTCCTAATATATCTATACTCTTTTCATTATATTCCGCACCTCCTATAATACCTCCATACCCAAATCCTTTTCTTTTTTCTTTATTTATGCTTAACAAATGTTCTTCAACTGCGTACTCAATTTTTCATTATTTTTTTTCATCCAGACTTTATTTTTTGATTACTACAATATCATCAGAGTAAGTTTACATTACTGGTAACTTTATCTCCTCCATCATTCTATAACCTCCCTTACTCGACATTTTATTAATTTCCACTACTACTGTGTTCATGATTATAGCAAAGATCATACTGTTTGCAGAACATCCTTGTTTTAAACCACACTCTATTTTCAAACATTCCCCAATCCAAATGTTTATGATCAATTTCGCATCACCTATCATGATTTTTGTTTCCACATTTTTATTAATAATATTATCAATTAATTTCCTTATTATCCACACTATGCCTTGACTCCCTTTCCTTTTCTCCCAAATTCTGATAATATAATCATTCTATTTTAATTCTAGTCTTTTAGTTACTATTCTCATGAAAATTTTATAATCTGCTTTATTCAATATAATTAGTCTCCAACTTTTCTATTTTATCTTTATCTCCTTTCTTTAATATACACTTTATCATACCTGTGCAAATTTCCTTATACTTAATTCCTCTTTCTAGCCCCTCATTCATTATGCTAGAAGCACCATTTTTGCCAGTCATGCATTTATTTATACATTCTATATTCAATTCCATCCAAACCTGTAGCTTAATTAATGTTAATATCTTTAAAGACCTCATTCAACTCATTTATATTTATTTTTGTCTCTATTCATTATCTTCCTTATTTAATTTTTCACCATTATAAATTTGTTCTATGTTAACTTCTTTTTTACTATATAAATCTAATACATATTATATATTTTGCCTTGTGTTTTAATTTGTTTCCCTTCTTAATTTTTTAAATTCTCTAATTATCTTTCCTTATTTTAGTATTTTACATAAGTATGGTGTTGCTTCTTCTTTCTATCCTTGTAAGCAATATTTTTGCTTATATAACAATTTATTAACCTTATCCTGATTTATTCTATATAATATATTGCATATTCTATATAATTCTCTTTCTTTTTCATAAAATGATTTTTCCTTCTCTTTCAAGTCATTAAATATTTTTGACTTAATATTTTGTATTCCATTTTGTCTTTTTTCCCTTTATTTTTTATACATTCTAACAATACCTTTTTGCATTTCTTTTTCAGTTGAATCCACCAAAATGTCAAATTTTCATAAAAAATCTCTCATACTGATATGTTGTATCCATAATTCTGTAATTTCTTTTCTCTCCTGAATATAAATCTTTTTCATTTACTCTTTTTATGCCTTTTCCTATTTAATATATTCCTCATTTTCATAAATTCTTATCCAAATTGCTACATGATCAGAGAGCCCATTATATTTAATTCATCTTTATGTAATTTGTAGGCCTTCTGATTAAAAAAAATAATAACTTTCTACCTTAATTGCATTTCTTTTGTTAGTCCAGTGTTTATTTTCCCATATTTCTAATTTCCCACTTTTCATAATTTCAGTAACCATTTTAACATCACAAATATTATTTTTATTTCACAAATTACAGATAAAAGTCATTATTATATCCATGTCAACACAGACATAATAGGTGTATGTTTGAGCATCTTTGTTTCTTTCTTTTTTGTCACATATGCATCTAAAGCTATCAGTTTATATACATATGCTTTTCATCTTATACCTACCACCGTTATTCGGCCCAGTTCTTCTATTGTAATATCTAATATTGTTATATTATCTTGGCATAGTATACATATACCTGAACATGTTTCTTTGCCTTTATTCCAAATAACAGTAGCATTCCAAAGTGTTTCTGTTTGCACCCTTTCTTCTTCTGCTAACATTCTAATGTCATTTAACACTATTACTTGAACATCTACTGCAGCACACTATTGTAAAATATTAATTATTCTCTTAATATTCTTAATACTGTTCCCATTCAAAGCTAATACTTTCAGGCTTTGTTATCCCTTACTTTTCTTATTCTTTCTTACCATTATATTTTTAATTTTTCTTTATCTTTCCCTAACTCTCTTTCCTATTGATTTTTTCTTGCCTTTTACTATATGCCTTGACGCTTTTTCACTTGTTTCATCTGTCTCCCTTTTTCTTTACATTTAAATACCTTTTCTATGTTTTTTCTTGTTGCATTGCATGTTCTTATATAGCATCATTTTCTAACTCTTTTTCTTGTGTAATTTCATTTGTATTTCTTTTTCTTGCATTTCTACCTCACATTCTAACAATGAATGTCTTTTATTACCACATTTCTTACATTTCACTTCACATTTCTTTGCATTTTGACCTATCTGATCACATAAATAACATCTTTAGTCACATTCATTAATTAAATGATCACTTTTTCCACAAAAATAACAAATATTTGGTTGTCCTCTGTACCTCACAAAACCTCTATTGCCATGCACATTAATAACACTAGGTATATGTATCACATTGTCATTATCCATTTTTTAAATTATTCCAAATTCCCAACCCCCAGTCCACAATCCTCTTTCATCATAAATTTTATTAGTTTGCACTACTTCTTTACATATTGTCAACAAATATTCTCTCAGTTCTTTTGCTCCCACTTCATTTCTAAAAAATTTTTTTTTTGCCTTTTTTACATGAAAAGGGCTTGCACAACATATTCTGACCATGGAAAGTCTGTTTCTTTTTTCATAGGCCCCCAGAAGGTTTTCCATAGCCTGGCCAGTTTCAAGAAAACAAGTCACAAAAAGTTTCTTTGTTAATTAAAATGAAAGCTCTTACCTCTTCAGCTTTTAATCCCAGAGGTGCAATACCATTGTCCCATACCACATATCTGTCCTGGCCTTTTCTTTCTTGCTGCTCAAATAAACAACATATTTTACTTCCTTCATCTCTGTCTTCTCCTTCGCTCCTTCTTCCACCATTTGAGCATACGACTTTTTTCTAGAACTTTCTCTGGCTCTTTTTCCTTCTCTTTTTCTCCATTGTCTATTTTTTCCATAATGTCACTCCAGGATATAGCAGTTCTACTTTCTGGCTCACTCTGGTTAACTAGCTCCTCCAGATACTCATCCTGCAACCCTCCTGACTGGAGGGTTGAAACAACACATTTTTTCTGACATTTCAAACAGGTTTTTCTGGAAATTTTCTTCTGAATCCTTTTCCACCACTACATTTAGCTCCATCTCCTTCCTGATCTCCTCACCATCAGCAAAGTTTTTTTCTGTTCCCACATCACCTGAAAACATTTCTGGTAGTGATTCTACCATTTTTTCTTCATTTTCAACACATTTAATTTCCAAACTGCCTTGGCTCTCAGCAGCCATTGTTCTCCCTGTTCCTCGTGGTTGCCTCTGTACCTAGACAGGAAACAAAGTCAGGATGATTAATACCAATCTCTCCCCCACCACGAAGAGTAGGGTTTTTTATTGATATATACATTTCATATTATTTACATATTTACATTATATACATCAATTTCCAAATCTCCATACATTATCAACTTCAGTTTAACCATTCCCTCCCCACTCTTTTATCCACAACCAAAACATTTTCTCCAACATCTTTATCAAAGATAATTTTCCATTGCATTTAATTTCATTTAGTCTCTCATTCTATATAGTCCATGAAACATAAAATATTATTCTGTCCATTTACTTTATTTCTTCCCGTTTTTGTGCAGCATAACCAAATTCTATTATGTCCATATTTATTTGCTCAAATTTTAACAAACATTTCACCCTATTATGCTTACATATTTCTTTCCACAAATTAACTCTTTCACATTTCAAAAACACATGCTCAGTACATTAATAATGCTACATACATGCATAATATTATAATTTTCCATTTTCAGTACTACTCCACATTCCCATCCCCAGTCCATAGTCATCTTTCGTCATATATTTTTATAATGTTCATTACTTTTTTACATATAGTTAACAAATGTTCTTTCAGTTCTTTTGCTTCAACTCTAAACTGGATCATTATTCCTTTTTTTGTCAGTAAAAAGCTTGCACCACATATTCTGACCATGGATAAATATTTTTCTTTTGCTCATATGCACCCCAAAAAATTTCCATGGTCTGCCCAGGCTCAAATATCAAGTTACAAAAAGTCTATTTATTAATTTTAATAAATACTCTTACTTATTTTGCTTTGAAACCCAGAGGTGCTATGACAGAGTCCCAAACCTCATACCTGTCCAAACTTTCTTCTTTTTTACTGGTCAAACATACTGTATACTTCCTTTTTATTTCTTTTATTTCTTCTCTCTTCTTTGCTCCTTCTCAAACTGATTGTGAATACTCTTTGTCTCTGGAACTTTTTTCTGGCACAGTCTCTTCTTCTCCTTTTTCTTCTTTTATTTTCTCCATTATGTCACTCCATGAAATTGCTGCTCCACTTTCTGGCTCACTTTGGTTTACCATTTCTTCCAAATAATCATCCTGCAACCCCCACCCCAAATTGGAGGGTTGTAATTGTGCATTTCTCAGAGGTAACTGTCTCTCCTTCAAACAATCTCCTCTGAAAGTTTTCGGCTGAATCCATCTCTCTTACAGCTAAAAATCTAATGTTCCTCCTGTGTCACTGTTTTTTCTCCACCCACATCATCAGAAAAAAATGGTAGTGATTCTACCATTTCAACTACATTTTCAGCAAAAGCTGGATCAGCCATGTTTTCTCCCTTTTCCTCCTGGATGCCTCCATGCCTGGAGAGGAAACAGGAAGTTAGGATGTGTAACACACAAAGCCTTCCCCCAACTACCAAGAGACTGAGTAGGGGATGTTCCCCGATGTCACAGCCAAAGTTTCCCCTGGTCAGTATGAATACCACCTCATTTCTCCCCTGAAAAGCATATATTGGCCTACTGAAGCTAACACAGTCCACAAAGTGTAAATTATTAGTAAAATAACTAAATAAATATTAAGCTTCCAATTTACACCCAGCGTTTCTTAAGGTATCCTGACATATTTTATTTGTGTCTGGTTTCCTTAACTGCTTGATTTGCCAGTAAATAATAAGCAGCATAAAAAAGGATAAGTTATAAGCAACAAAATGACACTTACTGTTATTTTAATATGGCCGGAAGTATGGATGTTAATCACTGTCACTTGTTATACATTTTTTTAAATCTTTGCATTCGTAGGTTCATAACTGAGGGATGGGCACATATTGGAAACATAAAAATACATAATCACTGTCTATATATAGTACATTATATTGAAGACACTGATAGCTGTTTACTAGTACTTATGATATACTACATCACTACTGCTTACCATATAGATAACATTCCTTTTAAATGTGTCACAGTAATCAAGGACTTAGGTGAGCATTTTGGTAATAGACTCTCCTCTGCTGACCACTGCATCTCTCTGGTAGTTAGAAATTCCTTCTGCCTTGCACAATTTCCTTCATGGCATATTGTCAAGGTCCAAATAAGTTATGGACCACCATTAGTCAGCATGTATTAGGGTTATCATTAAGTATAATGCACCCTTCAGCATATACCTTGCTAAACACTTAAACCAGCTTAAGACATCTCAAAGTTTCCTCAGCAAAAAGATCTCAGGTCTCAGTACTCTTAGCTACCTTGCAAGGCTAAATGCCCTGTCCCTCTACTCAGTATCATGCAGACTTCTAAGGGGTGATCTCCACTTAGCCTTCCATTTATTTATTTACAGATTTGTTAAACGGGTAGTGCATTAGTCAAAACACCCTTTTCAGGCATGCCTGGACCATTTTGGCAATAGAAAGAGATAATATTACAATGAATGTAACCTGCATAGAGTTATCACAAAAGAACTAATTTACAGTGAGTGCAGCAATCATATATTAATAACAACAGGGGTGATTTACACAGACAAAAACACTAGATTGATGTTGACTGGATTATAAAAATTAAAGTGGACAGAATGACCCAGTTCTCTTTGATCTTCTTCAGTTAAATATAGTATGGTAAGGCAAACACCTGTTCTAAAGACCTAAACCAATACTACTACATTGACAACATATGGTGGCATGACAGATACTTAACTCAATGTAGTCCATGTTTCTGGAATAGCTGTTTTACATACCAAGCAGAGTACTTCCAAAGTAACATTTAATCCAGTCTGGATGACTGGATGGGTGATCACAAAGCTTCACTGTGGTTATGCAGAGAAAGACTGCTTATAGGGGGACACTGGTAGTCTCCTACCAGTAGTGGGTGATATGGCTAAGATTCTCAATGGTCTCCTTTGACCATATTTTTAATATGAAGTTGTGAACCTAAAAGAGTTTCCCATTGTACAGGAAGGTCATAGTCACATGTAGACTATTACAGGTAGTGATATGGATACTGGTGTTCTGAATGTACCACAGAGAGTTTTACCTGTGCACTGTTAATGAGCTTTTTTGACTCACTGTTTATTGATGCACCAGTCAAAGTGGGGAGAAGCACACTACACCTCTGAAATTATGTGTACCAACTATACAGTAATGCCACAGTGAAGAAAAGAGAAAACAGAGCTCTGTAACCATGGAGT
Source organism: Protopterus annectens (assembly GCF_019279795.1). NCBI lineage: Eukaryota > Metazoa > Chordata > Ceratodontiformes > Protopteridae > Protopterus > Protopterus annectens. Next base: position 1,568,360,051 of record NC_056735.1, on the reverse strand, counting down.
TATTTTTATTAAGAAATGTGTCAAGTTTATGTTTCCCCCTGTAAAAAATGATGTTATGGGGATTTGCCTGCAGTTTTGGTGGGTTTGTTTTCAACACGCTTAAATCATCAAGAATGCATTTGGTGGGTTGTATGCTGACTTCTCATAGGGGATCATGGCTTTCTTATCAAGCATCAGCTTCTGTCCCATCTCCTTCATCCCATGAATGTTCTTGTTTAGCTGCCTAAAGTTGAGGTGGTACTGTTCCATACCCAATGGTGAGAGACCACTATGTTCTGGCATTATTATACTGTGCAGCATTCTACATATGATGACCACCTAGATTGTTTTCTTGAATATATAATGGATTACAACCACAACATTTGTCTATACATCTGAAATAGGATACATGCAGTCCAGTCACAAGCTCTGCCATCAGTCTGGTCAGCCAGTGAGCCTTACTGCAATGTTCTTCTACTGAGGTGAGGGTAATAGAGATAGAGGTCTGTCAGTAAAAACAGCTATATTGGGTAGCCATTGCCACCTTCAAGGGCAAATAGTGTTATTTTAGGCATCTATACATTGGTATCAATCGTTTAGCCTGCCTGATATATACCTTTTTTCTATTTTGGATGAATACATGCTTCTCACTGGATGACCATATTTAATCTTTCCTCAACAAGCAGCTGCTTTAATCTATACATTATCAAAATATGGACATCATGAGCACTCACAAGGTACTAACATATGCATTTGTTATTATGCACTAGTTTTGCTCAGTTATTCGATTGGAATGTCTTCTTGTTTATTTATATCTCCACTTCTTCACCAGTTGGGATCTTAAATGCAACATGGACACAGCAAATGTCACCTATGTTTCAGAAAATTGTACAATCTTATAATATTTTTCCATGACTTCTAGAGAAATGGCTGATAATCATGGCAACTGTATGTGATTCCCATATGAGCACAAATTGCAGTCAGGAATTTGTCTAGAAAATGTAAGAAAGTTGCCTGAAACATACCAATAGTGTCTGCAATATGATACAGGTATGTCCCTGATGCCAATATACCTGGAAACATGCATCTCAGGATTTCTAAGGGTATGAGGTTCCCTGAAAGTTATGTGCTTTCAGATGTGGAAAATTCAAATGGGAAAAAAAAGCACTTGCGGGAGCTCTCAGTATAATCTATAATCTCTTTATCAGAATGATAACTGACCAGCAGGCTTGTGTCATAGCATTGTCTTTGTAGCTTTGCCATATGCCACTCTAGAGGTTGTTGAACATCAGATGCAATCATGTCATTTGTTTATTGTATTGTAACTATTAGAAATGAAAGCATTTTGCATTCTTATGTTTGGACATTGTGGCATTTTCTACAAGTGCCTTGCTGAAATGGAAACATGAAAACAGATATCATCTGTTGAGGAATATAGAGGATAGTTTGGCTACTTGTAATAAAGTGCATGCACTACAGATGGGCAATACGAGAACTGAATTCATTCAAACATCAAACAGTTGAGTAGGAGAGTAGCTCTAACAGTCACTGGTAACCATTTGTGTTTTTCTAGAGTGATGCAGTGATACTGGATAGATCCATCTATAGCTATGAATATCCAGATCTTGTTTGTAGTCACTTGCAGAGTGCAAGTTTACTGTCTTGAGATGAGAGCAGATAATGGTAGGCAGTGTTGTATTTGGGACATTATCATTTATCATCATACCTCTGAACCTTTTAGTCCTAGAAATCTGGACAAAGCCCAACAAAATGGGGGGGCAAAGACCCAAAAATATGGACATATTTTAAATATAGCCCTTATAAACTTTGGAAGTTGCTAGAGGAAAAGGGTTTGTTTTAATGTACATTTTCTGAAGGATTTCACATCTGAAACTGAAATATATGTCATTATTTAGTGACTTCAGTCCGTAGATTATCCCAGTTATTTGCCAAAAAGCCACAAATTTTATGAGGAACAGACCAAAAATTCTAGCCAAAAATCTGGACAGTCTGCAAAAATCTGGACAATGGAGAGGTATGTTTGTCATGATAGAACTTATCTAGATTCTCTTGGGAGTAAGTGAGAGTATTTGTATGTTGACTGAGCAATACGTTTCTGATGTTTTGCATGTGTGGATTAAAGGGAAGTTGTTGGTCAAAAGTTATATCAAGGTACCTTTGCTCAATGTTGTTTGGCAGAGGCATGCCTTGAGAATAGGTAATGTTTAATGCGGGACTGGATTCAGTTTATGGTGTGTCCCAAACTGCACAGTAGTTGAGCTTATTTATAGTTTAATGTAAGCTGCATATCATAAAGACAATTCCCTTGCAAGAAATCCTGTTGCATTTTTTTCTAGTAATCTGTGGTGTGACTTATCTTAGTGCAGTATGATGATGGTGTTAGTGTAAAATATGAGGCTTAGGGTTAGTACAGCAAAATGTAGGTTGTCAATGAATATGAAAATGAAAGCTGGATGAAAAAATTGAACCTTAAGGACCCCCCTGCTGAAAAGTTTCCACTGATGAATATGTTTGACCCATGTACAATGGTAAAAGTTCTATTAGTTAGATTTGAAGTGAACCAACATGGTGCACTGTCACCTGGACCAGAGTTGGCTAAGGTTTTAAGTAGAAGGATTGGGTGACTGATTCAAAAGTACACTTTAAATTGATGACAAGAGCACCTGTTTGTTAACCTTTTATTATAGCCTCAAATATAAAGCTAATTACAGTGAATAGTGTTGTTTGGTTCTATACATATTTTGAAAGCAACAAAGATCTGTTAGTTATGTGGTCATATTTGGAGATACATTCTGTTAGCTGAATATATAAATGTTTCCCATTACCTTAGGTAAGAGACAACAAACTGAGATTGCCTATAGTCAGAAAGGCAGTTACAGTTTTAATTTTGGCAATTAGGACTGTATTAGTATGTTTCCAGGAGTAATTATTTATTTTTCAAGAGTAATATTAATAATGTGTGTACTGTACTGCCACCATTTGGATAAACTGTGGGTTTAGTGTTGAGTGTTTTACTGACTTCTTTATGTCTATAATTTAAAGTTTGTTATGATAATGTCTGTTAGTATGGTGGATACTATTTGGTGTGCTATTCTGATAGGTTTAGTCATGAATAGAGTGGTGGACAATCACAAATGTAAAACATTTGTCTGCTCTAGTGATGTCTATTGTCTGTGGGTTAGGTGAGCCATGAGAAGAGGGAGTGGAGTGGATATAAGTAACTTTATATTATTAAGTAGTTCTTTAGGTAGGATGATTTATGTGCAGTGAGTCTGAGGCCATTTGACATCAACTGGAGGATCTTTCAAAAGTGTTTGAAGGAGTCTTTGCATGCCAATTGTTTATGCCTTATGTAAGCTGCTTGTACTGCATTAGCAGTAATGCATGCCTATTGTATGAGCTTGTAAAATTGTAGTTTTTTTATTGTTGGATAGGTCTGATATCTATAGTATCTTGGCATCCACATTTTAGTAATTTAACATTTGTTTATCAGGAAAGTCCAACTGGGACAGAGCCCATTTTCAGCTGGGGCCCAGGGAGAAATGCTCCAGCCGCATATCTTTGGAATGTGGGAGGGAACTGGAGTATCCAGAGGAAATCCATGCAAACATAGGGAAGACATGCAGACTCTGAACAGAAGGCACCACAGCTGAGAAGTGAACCAGCAAACCTCTTGCTGTGAGGTGACAATGCTAATTGCTGTATCGCCGCACCACTGTACTGCCCAGGAGGTTTTTGGATGTCTGGAATAAGCCAGGGGCAGGCTGTCCTTTTAGCCTTACTTTTCATCCTGAGACAAGTCTGTTTTGTACTGGTGTAATGATGTTGAGTAGTGTAGTAAGTGCCATAATTGGTTTGCTGTCATTGTAAATTACATCTTGACTGATAGATAAACTGTCTGCTTATAGTCTGTTGTGAACAGTCTGAGGGGAGTCTAGTGGTAATTTATTTGTGGTGTGATTTTTGCTGATTTGAATGTCCAGTAGGACATAATGGAACTTTAGTCAGTGTATATATTGGGTAGTATTACTGTATTTTGGCATTTTTTTCCTGGGAAGTTTGTTATGATAAGGTCTGTTGATCCTGTTTGATGTGCTCTTTTGACAGATTCTATGACTTTTTGCCTTTTGTTGTATTTTTGAAGAGATTGACATAGCTCTGTCTTTTGTGCTTACTATCAGTTCAGATTGGCATGTCCATTAATAATTAGCTTTGATTTGCTGGAATTGATGGTAAAAGGATCTATGTAATGGTCATAAAGGTACAAAGTGGTAGCTGGGGGAATGCATATAACAGTTATATTGATCCTCAGAGCATTTCCATAAGTTACTTGGACCATGAGCCAATCTGGATTATTTTCATTAGTGGATATGTTTGTCTGCAATACGGTGGCTTGTATGTCAGTGTTGTTATTGAAAAGAAGAAAAAAATTCACCTCCTTGTCTGTTATTATAGAGGAAGTTACAGTTTGTATTAAAAAAAAATTGGGATCCAATGTTGGTCCTTCAGCCAAAATTCAGTGATTGCCAATGTAGCAGCTTGTCCTGTGTTATCCAGTTTTCAAGAGTGACAATTTGTTGTTAATGCTACTTGTACTGGCTACCTTGAATGCAGGTTAATATTTTGGAGTTGGGGAGTTACTGAGACAGCTTTTGGGTTGAGTTCAGTATTACCTGAGATGGTCAGAAATAGTCCCACTAAGAACATTAGAGACAGTGTATTTTTTAGTACAGGGGTGTCCAACAGGTGTCCCTAGGGCCGCAATCTGACCCACCAAATCATTTAACCTGGCCCTCAGTATGTCCTGCAATAAACTGTTTTGAATGGACAGATACATGTTAGACATGGTAATGTGGGCCACCAAACATAACCAATTATGGTAAGTATTCTCTTAACTGTATGGTAAGTGGCCCTAAGCCAAAAAGGTTGGGCAGCCCTGGTTTAGTAGGAATGTTGTATGAGTTGGTAGAAACAATATGAAGTATTTCTTACTTTTTGTTGTAACTACAGCAGATGTATAGTATGTGGGCCATCATTCAGGTAGTATTACACAGATGAGCTGGAAGTGACTTTTATGTTTATAGCTAAATATTGTGTTTTGTCTGTGGTAAAGAGGTAGTCAGAGGTTAGTAGGCATGTTGCTAGAAGGGCAGTGGTTGTAAAAATATGCCTTATTACCATACAATATGTAGTGCAGTATATGTGCTATGGTTTGTGAGGATGTAGTGGATTTGTTTATGGAGGTAATTCTATTTGCTTTGTGTTTGTTGAATAGCCTAAATTGGTAGATAGTGTTGAAAGGTTGATGTGTGGCTTTAAGGAGATGTGTGGTGGGTGAAAAAGAGATATGTGGTTTAGAGGAGATAATTTGGATGAGGTGGGGGTGGCTAAGGAATTGGTGGTGGAGAAGGAGTGAATAAGGTCTCCATCCAATCAGTCAATGGTGGTAGACTGTCAGTCTATGCATGAACACAAGTCAGAACCTACAGTAGAGACATTGGAAGAGGTAAGTGTTGCAATGTAGAAATAATTGTTTCAAATACATAGATTTATGGATACTGCTGTAACAGCTTAATACTAAAGGAACTGTGCCATTTCCCCAAGGCCAGACTGTTTGCAAAAGGTGCCACTGCATGAACTACTACCTCATAAAATTGGGGAAGGGTTATTCTGTTGATGTAAATAGAGTGCTACAGAGAAGGTGAGGGAGTGATGTTTTCCTCTGTTTTCCACACAGCTAGGATGTTCCCAGAAATATTCTATTACTGTGTTTGAACTGAGTGGCTGCAGCAGAGTAATCAGATCTATTATAAAGGCAGCTATAATCAGTGGTTAGTGATGACAGACTATACCCTTTTGAGTGGCTCTAATGCAAGGAGAACAGACAGTCAGAACACGAGCAATCATATGGTCAGGCTGAGGGACTACAGGAACAGATTTAAATCAGAACTGTATTGGGGAGAAGCACACAGCAACTCAGGTTAGCTGTTTCACAATGCTGCAATGTAGACATTGCTTGGCATATTTGCATAAATAAGATATCTATGCATATTTGCAAATTTTAATGCAAATAAATAAAAATATCTACAGAAACAGTAGGACTTGGACACCAGTTCTCTTTCAGATTTTTTTACAGAATTATGTAATTTATCATGAAACATAATCACATTATTACCAGAAATATTAATGTGGCATATATTCAAAATTGGCATGAAAATGCATCACACTTTCAAACTTACCAACCGCCCCATTTGGGTCTGTGAAGATAGGTGAAGGCTGAAGATAATTCTGTCATTTGTAAATATTAATATCAGCCACAGGTTTGTTCTCTTAAATAGGAAAAACAATGTTGGTACATGTTAAACTTCAAAAATCTAACAACAGTGCACTTTGCTGTAAGAAAGTTAAGTCAAGCATTTTATGACTGTCTCTGATCTTTTACGTTGGCTCCGATATGTCTGGATGAAGGAATTCTGTCCATTGTTTTCAGGCTAAAGTTAATGGCTAGAATTTGCATGTATAAATGTCCTTTATTGCTCTGGTTTCTGACCAGATGTAAAGAATGTAAGTGCAGTTTTTGTTAGCCTGGGAACACCAGAGAAGTGTGAAGAATGATGTCATGTAAAGCAGCTCTGTGTTATCAATTTAACGAGAGAGAATCAAAGAGCTCAGAGCATTTTGTCTTGAGAACATTCAACATCACCAGCACTGCCTGTTTCTATATGTAAGTTATTTAAAACTGTGTTTTCTCTTAGAAATAGCTAGGAATTAGGAAGATTAGACTAAGTGTTTTTCTGTGTTAATGTCAGAACTTTTCTATGGTATTATTTTAAGTATTTCTCTGTGATCTCTGAACTCTTGACTAGCACTGTGTAGTATGAAGTATTGTCTTGTGTTTATTATTTATTATTAAATATTTTTAAACCTTTCAACTGTGGCTGTTTTATGTAGAGTTAATTTAACCTCTAGAGTACATTGCATGTATATAGTGATGCTGTACCAAGTCACTCCGAATAAGTCTTGACTGTTAGTTCACACTTATTATTTGGATAATAATATTGCACAGTAATAATTGGACATCCTTTTAAGGGCCTTTGAGTAGCTGATAAATATTAGCTGGGTGGTGGCAGTGATTTTTACTGTATGGTCTGGGTAAAAGGGGCAAAGGGGCACAGCAGGAGAACCTGTGCCAGCCTTCCCCAGGACTGACTGTGTGGTTGTATATAACTCTTATCTCAATGTGTGTGTGTGTGTGTGTGTGTGTGTGTGTGTGTGTGTGTGTGAGCTACTTGGCCAGGGACACGAAGCACTGGTTGGACAGAGAGGATGCTGGAGATTTTAGCTTGCCCACTAGGCTGAGATCTGGACCCTATAGCTGTGTTAATGGGGAGTCTTATTGGGGACCTGAAGAGAAAGGAAGAGACCAGCCCCAGATTAGCTGTGATGTCTGTGTGCCCTTAAGGGAAATTGTACTTTACTGTGTGTGTATTTATTATCCTTTCCCAATATGGACGCCCCTCACTGGTGTTAGTGGTGAAGATTGAGTCTCCTTGATTGCTGGGCCAGGGCACGGGTGTCACATATTAATTGTTTGGCAGTGGTGGGATATCCACACCACATTAATTGGTTGGCAAATACTAATTTGCTTGTAGTCATGTGGGTAGAGTGAATTCCTCTAGTTTGTGTACAGTGATCACTGAAGGTGTTTTGTACTCTAAATCAGCCATGCAGTGAATGCTCAAAGTTCAGATCACAATTGTTTGATTTCTTTTGTTAGTTTAGTTAGTCAGGGAGAGCAAGCAGCATGCCAGCAGATAAAGCTGACAAGGAGCCAGCTGGCTGAGATGTGCCAGGCTAGGGGACTGATGCATGGAAACCTGACTAAGGCAGACATGATTGCAGCTTTAGTCCCAGCTGCATCAGAAAACAGCAACCAGAGGACAATTAGACTATCAGTGGAGATGTACCACCCTCAGAGAATGGACAGCTCAGCCTTTCTGCAGAGAAATTAAAAATCCATCTGGAGCTAAAGAGACTTGAGTTGGAGGCCAGGCGTTTGGAAATAGAAGCAGCTGAGAAACTGAGATGTCTACAGGCTGATGAGAATGAGAAACTGCTATGCCCGGAAGCTGAGGAAAAGGAGAGGCAGAGGCAGCATGAGAAGGAGATGCTGACTCTTCGCCAGAGTCATGGAGGTAATGGAGAAGGGTGTAACTGGACCCCAGAAGCACAAAAGGTCAGTAAATTTCTTCTGCAGTTTAAAGAGGGGGATAATTTTGATAGATTCATTCATATGCTTGGGAGGGTATGTAAACAGTTTGATGTTGACCAGAGGCACTGGGTACAGTTCCTGACCCCCTTACTCCATGGTAAAGCTGTAGCTGTGTTGTCTAAACTTGCTGATTGTGAATATTTTGATTATACAAATCATTTGTTAGAATTGTTTAAACTAACACTCGAAACATATAGAAAATGTTTTGTGAGCATAGACACAAGGCAAATGAAAGTGTGTGTAAATATGTTGCTGAACTGAGCACTTATTTTCATAGGTGGGTAAGTGGATGTCAGGTCACCACTTTTGAAGGGCTGGCAGACATTTTGGTGAGGGAACAAGCCCTTAGCACTTTGCCTGAGGACATGAGGATCTGGTTAGCTGATAGACAATGTGCTACTTCCGATGAGTTGGGGAAGAAGGGAAACCTATACCTAGCAAGCAGGGCATCCCTGCACAGGAAAGGGACCCCCAGTACTGTTCATGGGTCTAAGAGAACCCATGGTGGGCAGCACAGACTGCCCCAATAGAATCTGCCAGTAGCAGGGGAAGCCACTAGTCCAGGTACACATCCAGGACGTAGGGTTAAATGTTTTGAATGCAACCAGTGGGGTCATGTGGCATGCAGATGTCCACGGAGGCAAGGTGGGGAACAAAAGGTGAGAGAGCCAGTAAGTGGGGAGGACAAAATGCCAGTAGTAGGTTTTTTTGAGACAACAATGGTACTGAACAGTTGGCCGATTCCATTTTGTCTAACCTGCATAAGTGTGATGGATCCCTTTAGCAAATGCAAAGTACATTCGCATAGCTGTAATCGGTTACATGATCATGGTAAAATAAGTTCACGGTAAAGTGGGGATCAGGAAATTACCCTTTTCCCCACTGAAGTGCAAGCTCGGAGCTGGAATATATAAGTGGCAGGGGGTGTGAGGGGTGCAGCCCCCCCACCAGGGGGGTGCCGGGAGGCTTGTTCCCTGCAAAACATATGACTGTCAGTAGTACAGATCTGGTCCATACTGATTGCTGTTGTGGCTTTCATACTGCAGAAGTCGAATTTGATTTTGTTGCAATATTTTTGATATTTTAGCTGGTTTACTGTTGTGAACATCGAAGATGTGAATCGCAATTTTGATGTTTTAATAGTAAACCTGTTGTGTAAATGAATGACAGCAGCAACTTGAAATATATGACTGTTGCCATTTGTTCCTTCATTTAACTATAAAAAGTGACTGTCTTGGAGGAGGTAGGGAGACAGGCACTATTCCCTGTTATGATTTATGTATCCTTTCAAGTGTTGGTCTTCTCAGTTTATTCAGAACTACTATTTTGTCAGCTTAGAATGTTAAGACTTGAACACAACTTACTTCATCCTTGAAAAAACAAGGCTGAATTTCCTCCTTAATTATGATTTTTCAGGCCATCATTGATGAAAAGATTGAAAAAAAGCTTTGGAATACACTTCAAAGCATCTGGAGTCCCATAGCTTCTGGAGGTCTAGGGACCCCTAGACCCCTGTTTAATTAATTTGTTTGTAAACAGTTATTGCAGTGCACTCTTAGTCAGGTATGGTATATTGTAAGTTTGCAGGAAAAAAATACAATGTGAAACAGTAAGAATTAATGAGACCAGGATGGGGAGAAATGGTGCATAGGTTATTGTGGTGTGGTAGCGGGAAATGCTGGGCAGTAGGGTGAGTGTCATGTAGTCCTTTGCTAGGGCTCTGCCTTACTTAAGACCCTGACTCCCACAATCTCAAATTAATTAATTTGTGCACTGAGCCAGAATAAAATAATTTGTTACCCGAAGCATAGTTTTTGAACTTTAATTACATTAAAATGTTATTTTGATCATAGCCTAGTAATAACTTATGAACCTACCCTGCAGACTATTACAAGCCTATTCAATAACCAGAGGTCAGAATCAAACGCTATACTTTGTACCTGTGAGTTTAAGGCTGCCATGTGGGCTCCAGTCGACTGGATTTTGCCTTATCATTTCATTTGTATTACATTTACTTTGTCAACTGCCAAATTTAGCCATTAAGACTTCATCTTTGGTCAGTCGTTATGTTTCTTTGATTTTCCTTGTTCCGCTGAGATTTGGTTTGGGACCTGTCACAATTCTCTGAAAATCACAGTTTGTGGAATTTGCCAATATGTCCTGTCCAGCTAAGCTTGCATTTCTATAACATGAATCAGAATAAAAGAGGTGACAGCCTAGGGAGAGGTTTTATGCTGATCACAATGGCTTAGCATAAAGCACATCTGATTGTGTGTATACCTCTTATCAGAACCTGTGTACAAGTACTTGTATGTACTACAAGTTCCAAAATAGTTGAGGTGAAAAGAAAACATTTGTGCGTTAGTTGGGATTTTATGTTTGACTATGAAATATTTAAAAGGATATCTGTGGAAGAATAAAGTTACTCAATGCATACCTCTCTAGTGATAGGGGTATACATATAACAAACTGAAGAAAGAGCAGTGTATGAAAGATATATAGATTAGAATACAATGAGAAAGAGATTTGCCATATTGTAATACTGATGACTTTGAATGAACATAGAATTAAATGCAATGTCAGAAAATCAGTCTCTGAAAGGCAGACACATGAAGTACTACTCAAGGTACTTGAATTAATGGGTATGGCTGCCCAGGTCTATAGTGTTGATTCCTTATCACCTGGAACTGCAATTAACTCAGAGAAGGCAAAAGTAAATCAAACTAGGTATGCAGGTAAGCAATGTTCTTATATTCGCAAGAAATATTTAAAAGTAACAAGTGATGTAGCCAAAATAGTCTGCACTTACAATGCATTGAAAGGAGGAAAATGATTCCAGAACATTCAGTAAAAATGTACTAAAACAAACAGATGTGACTTCTTCTTCTTGCTTTTTCCCGGTTAGGGGTCGCCACAGCGGATCACCTGTCTGCTCATGATTGGCAGTGGAGTTTTACAGTGTCGAGTTGTCAGCCCGGCTCCCAACCTTCCACAGAAGGCACACACTCACACCTAGGGCCAATTTAAAGTGTCCAATCCACCTACAGTATGTCTTTGGGATGTGGGAGGAAACCAGAACACCCAGAGGAAACCCACGCAACCACAGGGAGGACATGCAGACTCTGCACAGAAGGCACCCCAGCCGAGAATCGAACCGGAGAACCTCTTGCTGTGAGGCGGCAATGCTAAACACTGCACCACCATGACTACATAACTAAAATTAGTACTTCAGCACATCTGCAGCATGGATGGCCATGGCATACATCAATGCCAGCCATGGGATGATTTGTTCCAGAATAGCAACACTTCATTAATAGCATCTTTAAATATAGTTTAATATAATAAAGTGATTTCAAGGTTGCAAGGTTATAAAAATACCTGGGTAGAAAGAAAACAAATGTTTAAACGGTGCTCTGCCATGTTGGTATGGAAGGGCAGTTTGACTCATGGACATTAAGGAAAAATAAAGCAGAGTTTATAGGTATGGAGTTCATCTGCTTCATACAAGAAGTCCATATAAAACAGGAATGAAATACAGCATGGAAGACTATGCTACAAGGTACCAAACTCACAGAGGTACAGTGAAATCTGGCACAAAAGTTTATGCTATGCTATGGGTTACAAAACTCAGAGGTACAATGAAATCTAGCATAGAATCTCACAGAAGTACAATGAAATCTAGCACAAAAGCCTATGCTGTAGGTTACCAACTCACAGAGGCAAAAACATTCAGCTGGATTATTTAGCAGTAACTTGTCTTCCTTTCTATAAGAACGATCTGGCTAGTGAGCAAAATATCAGATAGGTATCAAAAGAAAATACAAAAAGAAAGGGGTGGACAGCTATCTACAGCCTTAACTCTTGTAGACCTACATAACTGATCTTGCCAAAATCTAGTTAAGCCCTTGGTGAGCTTAAGGCATACCCATCTTTGGAATACAGTTGAGAGAAAGTAGGCATTTTTTTTCCTGTCATGTCTTCAAGGTCCAGGCAAGCATCTATCAAAAATATTCTGATAAGAAGTATCTCTGGCTATGTCATGTTAGGGGAACATGAGAGTATGAGGATGTCTAGTGAATCAGAATTGTAGATTACTGCAAAACCGCAAAAGCCAAAGACATTTATAGCTGCATTGCTGCATTAACAATTAACAAGAAAAATGATTGATAATGAATGCTTGGCAAAAATGGGACTGACATTTCCTGCCCAAACATAAGACATGAGTGTCAGAAGATGATACTGCAGTGCGTAAGAAAATAAGTTAAAACAGATTAGGCAAAGGAGAAGTTACATGATATTTATGAAATACATACCTACCTATAATAAAAAAAAAATAACTGGCAATAATTAAAGAGTGGGAATAAGCATTAATAATCTCTTGAAAATGAATTGCTAAATACATTTATTTTTGTTTTGTTTTTTAAACCATGGATGCAACTGATTTCATATCTGGTAGTGTTTTTGATGGTCCTTGGCTATTTTTTTCTGTGCACATTTTGGATATCTCACACTTTATTATCATTAATAAAGTCCTGCACTTTGGTATGTGAGTAAGACACAGCCTTCAAACTGTACAGGTAAAACCTATATCAGCAGTAGTTAAACTGTCTGGGGAAAAGTGCATTATTGATACCTGCCACATATGTCAAAGATTCCATGAGACTAGCCACTTCAAGGGTAGGAAAGGTTACTAGACTACACTGCAAACATGTTTGTGGTTAAGAACTCTTAACTTACAGACAGGTAGGATGGTATGTTTCACAGTGTGAGGTACATATTGGAGCTATGCCATAAGTACAATAATTTATAGGCTAAGTCCAGGTGTGAAACACATCATGGTAGGTCTGGTGTTCAACAGCCACTCTCATTAGCCTTGTCAGGTGATGAACTCACCCTTTAGTAGCAAGGGTTCAAGCTGAAACCGGTCCTATGCCTCAGATAAGGGTGTTGAGTTCAAGGGAGGCATGTCCTCAGCTTGATAGTGGGAGGGTTGAATCGTGGTTATTGCATCATTCTGTTTTTGGATGATGAGCTGGTTCCTCTTTATGTCCAACCTGATCCTAGGTATTAGTTCTTGTGCCATCCAATAACAGACTGTCCTCCTGGTTCTAACCCCCAGCATTGTATGTTCCAACAGACCACAGCTGACATGAGACCTTCTAGTTGTCCTGTACTAAGACTCACATCTCAAACCCTGGACACTGAGCAGATGTTTGATATCTGGTGGTGCAAGAGTGCTCTGTTTGGAGGTTCATTCAGAATTCTGTCCCAGGTTTAGAATAGGTTGTACCCATGCTGTGTGGTCTTGTCTAGAACCTGATCTAATCCTAATCCAAGATAACCCGGTATTAGGTGTTGCTCTGATGCATGTTTCCCCCTGCAGAAGTGAATAGTCATGTTTAGTGGAGGTCATGATATTCCTTTGTCTACATGATCTTATAAGGTTTCAGGTGATCTTGAGGCTACTGTATCTGAAATATATGAGGTAGATTAGAACAGAAAAACAAACTGGAAACAACCCTAGAACAACATGAACCAGTTCAGGAACCCATTTATTGTTGAGCACTTTTGTTCCTGGACACAGGAACTTCTTCAGAACAAACCAGAATAACAATTACAAACTTAAATACACATTAATCATGACATCATCATTTAGTTAATTAATTCCCTAACACAATACTAAAGGGAATACCCCTGCATGAAAATAAAATTAAATTGAATTGTTTAAAATATATATATATATATATATATATATATATATATATATATATATATATATATATATATATGTCTATAAAATGTATCTGATCTATGCATGTGTAAAGATGTTTGAAAATACATTAAATACATTAAATGGCATCATAATGTTTTAATTTCAACAGACACAATAGAGCAGGAATCATTTAACCTAGGACTAATTAATTAACTCAATGATGATGTCATGATTAATGTATATTTAAGTTTGTAATTATTATCCTGCATCCAAGAACAAAAGCGCTTAACGATAAATGGCTTTCTGAACTGGTTTGTGTTGTTCTTGGGTTGTTTCCAGTTTGTTTTTCTGTTCTAATCCACTTGGTCATGTCTTTGCCTGGCAACAATGCTTCAGCCGGTCTGTTGGCTATTCATGGATGTACTGCTCATGCCTGTATACAGGAATCCACATATTCTGATGTGGTAACATCTTCTAACAGCAACCAGCCGTTAACTATTCACCTGGTTTCCCAGTTTGGTCTCAATGGTGGTCATTCTACACAAGATTCTCTTGGAATACCTCTGACCCAGTTATCTAGATGTACTGAATCTCAAAATATATCTAACAACAATCATTCCAATACTTGTTATGACTGGAGGTCAAACCAGTTTAATTTCTCAACCAATGTTTCACATTCACGTTCCCCGCCTCAACAGGTTGCCTTATTGGAGCAAATATGTGAATTTGACAAGATGCTTCTCCAATTCAGAAAACTACAGTTGCAAAACAGTTATTTGGTATGAAATCTGGAACTCAAGCAAGTTCCTAGGATCTTGCTTTTATGGCGATTTCCAAATGGGGCAGCCAATAATCTTGATTATATCAAGGATCTTTACATGGTGTTTGACCAGGTGGGGTTTGATCTTATGAAAGTCATGATAAAATATAACAACAAAAGTATGGATTCTATATCTAGTAAATTGGATTAACTCAACCTTTGCATTACTTCAGATCTCTTGTTTGAGGCTTATATTACCAATTTCAACAATGTGATTCAGTCAGTTGAGTCATCTTGCAAAAACATTCATTTGCATAAATTGGACAAAATCAAGAGGGACATGCAGGAGTATGCTAATGGGAGGGCATATCCTACCCCTCTGGGTCACCATGACAATGGTGAAGGCTCCAGGAGTGTCACTAGATCTCCTACTACAGGAAGAGAAGAACAGGATGTGACATCAGATAATTCCTCATCCTAGACATCGGCCACTTTAGAGGAATACCAGCTGAGGAGGTTGGAGAAGATTCGCAACCAAAACCAACAACAGAATTCATACAACTGACAGTGGCACCCAAACAATAACTCTTATATGAGGGAAGGTGATTGTTCCAAGAGGAGGAATGGATATTACCGCAAATAACGAATATGCCTTTTATGGAGTCATATGAATCCTCTCAAGCTGTCAAGGGGGTTTATAATTCGAGTTTGGACATCAAAGTATTCAATTTTTCATCTAAGGTAATTACCTTAAGATCACACTGATATTTTATATAAAGGCTTAACTTTTGTGCCAGCTCGACAAGCTGACATCGTGAACGTGATTAGTGACTTGAAATTGTTTTCATGCAATTGAACTTGACTTTAAATTTTAATAATCATGACAGTTCTGCTTTTTGACAGACCCTGACTAGATAAAATTGTTTTAACCCCCCCCCCCCTTTGGTGTCCCACATTCAACTATTTGAGAAACTTTGTGAATTTGAATTACATGATGGTATTACAAATTATTTTTCTAATAATGTTAATTATTACTTTTCCATTAAACCCCTACCACTTCACGCTGCTGTATTTTGCCGGTATTCCTATACCACTGACAAAGATAAACTATAAAGAAATACTCAAAGAAGGTATTCATCTGTATTTCATGTCTAATGAATGTAACAGTCACAACTATTTCTGTGAAACCCCTACCACTTGTCGCAATGTGTTATTCGACCACCTTTCTACATTTGTAATATTAAAGGGAAAGTATGCCTATCGTAAATGAAGCTCCTGGCTTTGGACCAAGATTGTAAACATTGCAAAAGTTACCTGCCAATGTTGAGGTTACTTGGTAATACACAGGCAGTCCTGCCCATGGAATCATCTTTCCCTTTCCAGTCCTTGCAGAGCTGTTGTTCCCTGTGGGAGGTTTGCCGTTAGTTTGTGATTTTACATTCCGTTTCCGTTGCCTTTAGCCATTACTTGGTTTTCTTGTTTAGGATTTTTCATTCATCTCGCTTTTACTAATTTATAAAACAGTCCATCAAAACAGATTCCTAGAAGTGTACGTTTCTTGTCATACTGTTTTGGTTATGTTTCTTTTCTATTTGACATTTTACAGTACAGATGGGGATTAATCCCTGTCAGGTACAGCACATATACACATGCATGTAATGCATGCATGTTTTCTTAATTAAATGTAAGAGAACATTTCACTTAATGAGTTAATATAAACTAGCAGAGGCAGCAACACAGTATTACTTTTAATAAAAAGAAGTCATTCTCCCATTCCTATAAACAGTACGTGAGTCAAATGTGCTTGTTTGCGGGTTTTTTACCGACACAGTATGACTGGAGCTTCACTTGCAGCATTCAACATGCCAAATCATTCAGCAAAGGTGCACAAATAATAAGCGAGTCATGCTTCTCAACCTTTTGACTTAATAATTGTGGACAAAGCCAAAAGGGGGGAAACAGACTAACAAAGGTCCACAGTCGGACATTTTCATTTTACTGTGATTCACCCAAAACATGAAAGAACAGCAAGTTTAGCATCAGTTTGTACTTGCTGAGCAATAAGGAGCATGAAACTGTTAAGCCAGCCAAACCTAAGTGCCGGCGCAATGAAATATGGGAAAAGCAGACCAGAGTGAATTGGTAGAGGTTTAATGGAAAAGTACCGTTAATTTTGTCAATATGAGTGAGTGGGAAATTAGTTTGTTCAGTGACTTGGTATATGATAGAGATACTCGTATCATGTCTTCAGATAAGGGGGGGTGGGATTGTTATCATGAATAAACTGGATTATCTGTGTAACATTAATTCAGTTTTAATGGATGATATGTACCAAGAGGTCTCACGCAATGAGGTTAATGTTGCTTTCAACAAAATTGATTTAATGTTACAGGGCATGCTTTTACAAGGGGAGATTAATGAAAATGATTTTGCATTTCTGTACAACGATAAGCCAGTCCTTGCTAGTATCTTTGGTATTCCCAAGACACACAAGGAGGTCAAAACCCATCTTTTCATCCTATTGTCAGTGGTACCAAGATGTATTACATTGCCAAATGGACTGACCATTATATTAAGGCAGGACTAGAGAAAATTGTACACATTTGTAAAGATTCATGGCAATTTTTGGACAAATTTAATGATGTTCCTTTTGAGAGCAATGCTATTTTTGTCACCATTGACGTTCACAACTTATTTCCATTCATCCCACACAACGTGGGCTTAGATTGGTTTGAACAATTGTTTACTTCTGGTCTATGTAATACAAAGGTTAATGCTATCATGGCTGTCATAGAAATTGTCCTCAAAAACAATTTTGTATTTTTTGAAGGCTAGATCTTTAAACAATCCACAGGTGTTGCTATGGGGGCCACTTGTGCCCTCCCTTTTGCGAATTATGTTCTGATACAGTGAGAGTATAATTATGTGTTCAAAAGCATTTATTCTGGTTCTTGGAGATTTTACAATAGATTCCTGGATGATATATTTATCTTGCAGGTAGATTTTTCAGATAAGTTATTGGAATTCTTAGAATATATCAATAATTCAGTGTATTTTTTGACGTTTTCTTACAATTATGATGTCAGTTCTGTTTCTTACTTGGACATTACTGTTAGTAAGAATTTTGTCAACCAATGCTATTCCTCTAACATTTTTTGTAAGCCCACGTTCTCCAATTCATATTTAGATTTTTTCAGTTAGCACCCGGAATTTCAGTAAAAGGTGGATGTCAAAGAACAACTCATCAGATTGGCTAGAATGGTGTCCAACTTGGACAATTTTAACACTGAATGTGAGAAAGTTTTGGACATGTTTTAGAAGGGGGCTATCCTGATAAATTTCAATTTAACATACATCAGGATGTAGTGACCAAAAGAACCATTGTTTTTTATCATCCCATACTGACCACTGGTAATAGACATAAATTAATTGATATTGAACCTACTGGGGTAAAGTACTTTGAGAATGATAGGTGCAAGTCCAATCTTAATTATTTCATTACAACTTTTACATTGGATTCTCCATTTATAGTACATTGTATCTTTAAAAAATTGGAGGTTAATATTCAATGAGGCTAGTTTAATAGATAAGTCAGAGGCCAAACCTATGATTACTTACAAAAGGAATAGATCTTTCAACTTTCTTTTGAAAAAGATCAGTTGGATTCCATGGATATGGCATCTTCAATCCCCTTTGGTACATGCAAGTGTGGGACTTATTCTTAGTGTCATTTGATTAATGATGCTAATACGTTTAGGATTCATAACAGGAAATATAATTTGCATGGTCATTTTTCTTGTTATTCCAGGAACATTGTCTACTTAGCCCAGTGTGTGCTGTATCCTAGTTTTTTTATGTTGGTAAAACTTGTAGGGTTTTTAGAAGAAGGATATATATAAAAAGACCACCAATGCTTTGTTCGAGCACATAGTATTGAACCCTGACCATCACTTTAATTTTTTTAGTGTTAGAACAAATTAAGAGTGACTTACAGGGTTATATTATAGAAACACATTTGGACAAAGCTGAATTAAAATGGCAAATTATCCTGGATGCTACCAACAGTCCCAGGTTAAATGATTCCTGCTCTATTGTGTCTTTGTTGAAATTAAAACATTATGATGCTATTTAATGTATTTTCAAACATCTTTATACATGCATACATCAAATAAATTATATATATATATATATATATATATATATATATATATATATATATATATATATATATATATATATATATATATATATATATATATATATATACTTTTATTTTCATGCAGGGGTATTCCCTTTAGTATTGTGTTAGTGAATTAATTAACTAAATGATGATGTCATGATTAATGTGTATTTAAGTTTGTAATTGTTATTCTGGTTTGTTCTGAAGAAGTTCCTGCATCCAGGAATGCAAATGCTCAACAATAAATGGCTTCCTAAACTGGTTCGTGTTGTTCTTGGGTTGTTTCCAGTTTAAAATAGATGGGGATAAGGAGTTCACTCCACAAGAAGACTCACCATTTGGAGATGTCCTCAGGCTGATGAAGAGATGCTCAGACCAGGTACCTGCCTTTATGAAATCCCTAAAGAAGTGCATTGTGTAGATTCAGGAGAAGAAGAATAAAAATTAGGGTAGACATTCACTGAAACAAACAGAATAAATTAATATGACAAAACCATTCTTCATTTGAAAATTTTCTTTTTAACAAGAATGAAGACTGCGATGTTAAGCTGATGTGTTAGAAAAATATCCATGGCTTTATTTTTACATGGTTTTGTTTTATCAATTTTGGGGGAAGAAGCCTTCAAAGTCCTGGATCATTCATTTCCATCTCCAAAGCCAGTCATTAGAAATGCTGTCAGAGCAGTCAGATACATTCTGATTCTCTCCCATCTACCCCAAAATAGGGTGATGCCCTTTATAAACCACCACGCGAATAGGGTCATCAACTCGCTAGGTACCATGATGCTGATTCCTATGCAACCTCTTTGGTCAAGCATTGGTCCCACAGACCACAATAATTTGCTACTCTCCCCCTAGACAAGGAGTTGAGAGCTTTGGACAGCTGTAGCCATGTTGGTGAATAGAAGATTAAAGTATTTATTTTATCTGTTTTAGTTCCAAGCCCACTTGGTTAAGAAAGTGACAGAAAATGAGAACCTATAAGAGATCCTACTATGGCCTCCACAGTGAGATACCATATACTCCATTTTAATATTGACTACATTTACTGTATGTTGTGGCATGGACAACAGAACTGAATGCATGCCTGCTCAGTACAGAATTACTCATAGTTTTCTCATTGAAATAAAGAAGTTAGAATAAAACTATTGATGCCTTTTTTTTCAGGGAGGGGAATCTGCTAACCTCTTTGGCCAGCCTGCATAGGTCCTGGTTGATGACTTCCAGAAAAAAAGATTCAGGCCTTCACTTCTGTGTATGGCCTCCATGATTTCCCTCTTCCCTTTCTCTAGACTTGTGAAGTCTAAAATAAGCAAGAACGCTCTTTCGCTCTTTGCCAGCAAAGGAAGACACCAGGCATCATACAGTTTTGTTGTCTCTGGAGATGGTGCTGTCAAGTTTTCAGCAGATATGGAAGCAGCCATGCAGTAATCCTGACTATGTCTCTGGCTGTCTGTTGTGAGGAGTTCTTGAGTTTGACCCAGCCTGAAGAACTGAGATGAGGATTAAGTGGGTTCTGCATATCACCACTTTTATTCATGCTCTGAAACTCATAGGTCCTATAACAGAAAAGTGGCTGCACTGGTGGCTCAGCATACTTCAAGGGATCACATCACACATGCTGAAACTCTAATGCTTAATGGGCCACTGGGACAGTCCCATGGTGGGAGACAGATAAATTTTTAGTTCCCACTCTCCTTAGTCCCAAAGGGACTTGTTTCCATTCAGTGCATTTTTGGAACAACTAGACAAGGTGGATGACTTTTAGCACATCAGTATCTAAACTCCACACAGGATTCTCCTACCTTTCATTGTGGCAGGGTAATAATGTAAGTACAAAATTTTGTCACATCAGCTTACCAAGGCAACCAAAGTGTTCCTAACAGAGCTGTTCATGGATCCTGAAGCCTTAGAGGAGAAGATTTTCCTGGTATTCCAGTACTAAATTGACTGACTGTTGGTGCCTCCATCCAGGAACTCCACAACTGTATCCTCATATGGGCCTTTTTGTTGCTATACTCCCTAGAGTTCACCATGCTTTGGAGAAAGTCATCTCTGACCCCTCAGAGAAAGTCATTTTGTGGGGTTGACTTCAACATTCTTTGCTGATTACTCTTGCTCCTGCAAAGAATGTAGGAGGCCATGGCTTTGGCCTCCTTGGTGTGGATGTTGCACTGGTTTCAGGCTTGGATGTTGCTGCTAATTTTTAGGCTTGATGATTGTCACCATATCTATGGCACTATTTCCATTTTGAAGGATACACAGTTGCAGTTTGCTGTGTGGGGCCAATAATTTTAAAGACACTATATGCTAATAGACCTTCTTTTGGTATCTGACGTCTTTTGCCAGGACCTGAAGTGTTGCACAGTCCCCACACATCTACTGTTGGTTCTTTTCTTTTGTCACTTAAACCCAGTACATGTTCTTTATAACAGGCAGGGGAGTTTACCTAGACTTCCACATTTTGGAAGGATTGTGGTACTCCCTGTAGTGGGGACTCTATATCTTCCAATTGGAACTTAGGTCACTTCTTCTGGCCACAAAGGACTAACTGACACTGCTATTTCCCAGGGATTTGTTCATCTGATCATATAACCAATCCATCATGTTGTAGTAAACAACATTGAACCTTTGTGCAGAGACGTAATGCTTACCTGGAATTAAACAAAAGACACCAGCAGCATCCTTGTCTAAGCAGTTCAAATGCTAAGTAAGTGAATAAGCTGGCATATGGTCTAAACTGAACCTTCAGCCCACTCCTGGAGTTCTGTGTTTAGAGGCCGTTCCTGGTCAGAATTCTCCTAAAGTGGATGACTCCAGATATTTTCATGGTTAACACCTTGGAGAAGGTGCCTTTCTCCTTTTCTGTTTGGTACAGCAAGGCAAGGGGAACACTGTGCTAAATAAATGCATGACATGGGGAAGGCAATGGTGAATAAATTTATGGCATGGGGAAGACAGTGGTAAATAAATTCATGGCAAGAGGAAGACTGTAGTAAATAAATACATGGCATAGAGAAGACAGTGGTGAATAAATTCATGGCATGGAGAAGACACTGAAGAATAAATTCATAGCATGGAGAAGACAGTGGTGAATACATTCATGACATGAAGAAGACAGTGGTGAATACATTCATGGCATGGAGAAGACACTGGTGAATAAATTCATGGCATGGAGAAGACACTGGTGAATAATTTCATGGCATGGAGAAGACAGTGATGAATACATTCATGACATGGAGAAGACAGTGGTGAATACATTCATGGCATGGAGAAGACACTCGTGAATAGGTGAATAAATTCACTCTTCTGTGGCACAAAACGTTCCTGTACTCCTTCTGGCCATTTGATTCCATTCCTCATCTCAACATTCAGGAAAGCAAAAGCAAAACTCATTGTCATTACCCAGTTGTGGCTGAGAAAGTCATATTTTCTGTCTGTAAGAGGCCTAGCAGAAAATCTTCCTGGTGCTAATTAAGTTGCCCCCACAACTTGGGAGACACCTGATTCCACCTAAAATGTTAGCTGCTTATGTGAACTGAAATGCTCTGCCAGATTTGTTCACAAGGAGTCTCTTATGTTACTAGCAATGGGAGGAAGCTTTCTACTCTTCAGGGTTATACCTTCACGAGGAAAGAGCTCCTGACTTGGGGAAGCATTATTTAGTATCACCCCATTTGGTTATTTTGTGGTGATTCTGACTTATCTTAGGCACTTGAAAGATCTGGACCTCTGTTATTCCACAGTCATTTGCATGCAAGAGCTTTTAGCATGTCTTTACCTTGTAAAGGGCAGGACTGTGACCCAGCACTGGCTTGTCAGGTAGCACACCTTAATGACAGATAGGGCTGCCCATGTCCAGTTTGAGTCTTCTAACTTGATAGCACTGAATTTTTTGTTTCATACAAATGCTGTCTCCAGAGGCCTTCACCACTGTATGTGTTTCTTAGAACTTCAGCCCTTATGGCAAAGTAACAATATCTGATCCTTCTCAATGATAGTATGTCTATCATGGTGAAATCATATTTACTCCCTGAAATTGGTTTTGGATGTTTCTAAACCATTTCTACATCTCATAGTTTTATTATCGACTGTGGAGATCAGAGGAGAGAAAGCTGTTTACAATATGGATGTACATTTTTAGCTCAAGTATTATCTGAGGAGGATACATGAATTTAGAAGATGAGACAGTCGTTTGTCTTGTCTGTTTCTAGGACAGAAGAAGCTTGCAGATGCTCAGCAGACAAGTTCTAAGTGAATTGCTAACTACAGTCATCTAACTGCCCTTTGATAAATGTTGCAGCCAAGGCAACTCCAGCAAAGAAGTGGTTGCCTTAGTACTTACTTCTAAAAGGTCTCTCATGCAGACATTTGTGCTATAGTGACCTGGCTCTCAGTATACAGCCTCACTTGGTATTACTATATCGATAATGACTTGGACAGTCAGCTACTTGTTTTGAAGTCTGTTCATTAGGACTTAGCCACCTGAGCTCTGAGATTTGGCAATCATGTAGCTCTTACATCTTTGTGGTACCAGTCTAATGCCATAAGCATGGCGCCAGAAGATCCAAAAGCAGGGCAAAAAATGTCAACACAAATAGGTTTATTCACCCTGTATGTTTTTCACAATGTTTCATAAAGTATTTTGTGAGTTAGCACTTGAATATAAGAAGAGTTGAGTTAAGCCATATATAGTGCTCTTGCACTGGGGAGACATGGAGGGGTGCATGCAAGAGCAAGGTTCCATGTCTCATTTGTGGCAATACAATGGTAGACCTATGACCTTAACTAAATTTATGGGCTTGGAAGCAATTGGAAGGAAAGGGCAGCAGGACTCAATAAATGAACATATAAAAAAAAACATTCAAGGGAAGGTAGTGAAATTAGGAATTTAAAAGATACTGGTTCAAGTTAGGCATGCAAAGAGAAGACACTGCCATGTCTTTGCAGGTAAGATGTGAGTAGCAGACCTGCAATCTGGGTGACATGAGCTAAAGACTTTCAAGTAAAGCAAGCTGAGCTGGTCAACAAGCACAAAAGTGTGTGAGATGAGCCTGTGTATATATATGTGTGTGTGTGTGTGTGTGTGTGTGTGTGTGTGTGTGTGTGTGTGTGTGTGTGTGTGTGTGTGTGTGTGTGTCTGCATGCATCTGTATGTGCGTCCATGGGCACAGGCATGTGTATGCATGAACATTTCTATAAGCTTATGTTGTGTATAGGTGTCTGGGAAGGGGAGTGGGATACAATAAAATAATAATATAGAAATATTTTGTTAATATTCTTCTTCTTCATATACCATATACCTGTTTATAAAATTATCATTTTTGCACTGGTTTCCTTCCATCATTCATGTGCACACTTCCAAAAATAAAATTACTAAACTAAGAAAAGTACAAAAGTGACTGTATTAGTCTGATAAAAAATACAACAAGGAAATGCTGTCTTATGGGATCTTAAAGCAAATATTTGCTAATACAAAATAAACTACTCTGTTCATGTTGTTGTTTGTCTTTCAGCTTTTTCCCGGTAAGGGGTCACCACAGCGGAACTCCGGTCCGCTAATGATTGGCAGTCGATTTTTACGAAACACCGAGGTGCCAGCTCGACACCCAACCTTCAACAAAGGCATGCCCATTTATGCACGCATGTCTTTTGAATGCTACCCAACTGCAGGGAGGGCATGCAGACTCCACACAGAAGGCACTTCCAAGCCATGCCTAGAATTGAACGGGAGAACCTCTTGCTGTGAGGTAACAACGCTACCGCCGTACCACCGCGGCATTTCTACATTGTTAATTCTTACTTGACTAGATTGTTCTCTCCATTAAAATAAAATTAACTATTTTTCTCATAAACAAATCAAAAAAAGAATTAAAGAAAGAAAAAGTTAAATGCTTTAGTAGAGTATGTTATGCTTTACAAAATGGGCAAGGAACTTTGCCATTAAGATTGCTTGTTGCCTGTGCATCATATCTGTTCTACCACTCAAAAGAATTTAATGCAGTTAATCTACACCTCAGATTCAGTGACATTGCCCATCTCCCTCACAAACTTCATAATCAAACAAACTGCCATCATCTTGAAAAGTCATACAGGGATAAAAACAAATAAATAAAAATGAAAAATAGAACCGAACACCACAAACATGCATCCCAACCCTAATAAAGTCCTAATTCTGAATAAAAATAATATTAAGTAGATAAATAAATAAATAAATAAATGAAACAAAATAGAAATCGGGATACTGCTACAAATTAATCACACTTTACAGAAACAGAAGCATTAAGAAAAACTAAAATGTATTTATATTAAATGATCATGAACAACAAGCAGCATCCAATAAGGTAAAAATAATTTTCTGAGAAAAGTGATAGCATAAAAATCCATAAATAAGAAATGGAGCAGTTTTAAGAAGTGACTAAAAACAACAGTCCCCATGGCAAGAGAAAACATAAAGTCAACCTCTAACTTTGGAGTCAGGTTACACCTCCCCACAAATGCACTAGAAAGCCTCTGTTATGCTTTGCTTGACAAAAGGGGAAAATCTAAAGATACACACTGAAGTAAAACACTGAAAAATACAAATGCTTATTAAAATAGAAACACAACATTACCATAGAGACTCAAAAAGGTAAAGGCAACAACAATACCATCAACTAAACCTTCTTAAGAAAAATTATGGGGAAGCATTACTGCTTCTATATGTGTGTCTTAGCTCCTGGAAGTTGCCACCTTTCAGGTGGTAATACAAATGGAAGCTGCATCTAGTGAGGATTATCTCAGAAATGTCAGGATTCAGCGCAGGTTTTGGTAAACAGGTAACTTTATTACAAACAACACAGCAGTACAGCATAAGCAATGTAACACCTCAGCATTTCACACCCAACTACCAACATCCCAAGACTCATATTATATCCATATGCACAATATAAGCACATGTATTTGCAACTGCTATCTACTTTCCACTACACCACTGAAGGGATTACTGTTATGAATATTTTAAGGCTGGAACAAGAAAACATTCAACTAAATTGGCTTAAGAAAAATGATATGTGTGTAAGGGGGTTAAACTGCAGATAATACATAAACAATGAAGTAAGTGCAAACAGCTGTAAATAACTAATGCGCTGATATCCAAATTTGACATCCCAAAAACTTAACTCATACTGCAGTTGCAGTTCACAAAAGTAAAGCACAGCCACTAAACCACATAAAACAAAAAACAAATATGTTAAAAGTACAATTCAGTCAAAAAGAGTATGTAAGTATAGTTTTGAACAGGCCAGCATTCAGTTTTAGTAATTTGATAATCCTGAATCCATTCTTAGTAGGTCCATTTAAATGACAGACTGTCATGAAAAAAATGTTTCCTGTTCTGCTTTGAAACCTAACCTTGGCAAAGTTTGTTAAAATACTCTGTAATTCTGGTTTTAGCAGGAGTGAACCCTATCCATAAATATTTCCACAGTGTAAAAAAATTTCATCCAAAAAAAAAATGGTATGAGCTTGACAGTTCAACAACTCTCACAAATTCAAAACAAGGATGTGAGCTAAATAGGCTAAGAAAAACCTCACTAAATAGAATTAATATTTGTTTCGTCTGTATAGTTCAAATACTCTGCATTGCACAGTA
>NC_056735.1:1568328493-1568330993 GCF_019279795.1 Protopterus annectens | reverse complement strand
AGCACACACACATATGCACGCATGCACATACACACACACATACACACACACACACACACACACACACACACACACACACACACACACACACACACACACAAAACACTGAAACTCAGACAGCTAAACAACTGAGTAAAGAATCTTAGAAAACAAAATTCTAAATCATATGACACAAGGCCATAGTGCAAGTTCAGACTGTATGTACTTTCAAAATAAAGACCCCATTTCTCCCTTCAACTTTGGTAGAGGAGAGAGGGCACTAGGGATTGTGACAGCCTTCCCTACAATTCCCATCAGAATTTCTGACTTTAGTCCTGGGTAGCAAATTTTCCATAATTGTGTGTATATTTAGAAATGTGGGCATTATTTTATGGTAAATAGGGACAGATGGCCAAGTAAAGGGATAGCCACATGGATGAGTTACCATAGTCAGTTCTCTTACTAATCAGAGCTGTATCTTATGATGATCTGGATCTGTTTATATTGTTTGTTTAACAAACCACAGTCAAATCTGCAGTATTTCATGATTTGCATGAACATGCTGGAAGTGGCATTTTATTTTATTTATTTTTTCTAGCATCTGCATACATTGCATGGGTGAACTAATCAGCCCCTGTGGTGAGCAACCATATGTAGTCACTGCTTTGTATATATGGACATCACTGAATGTGGGAATTTGGTGAAGAAATTGCAAGTTTGATTGGTAGATATGTTCTAATATCATAGAGGGATGATTTCTGACTACAGCCCAGGCAACCCAAGTTCAGTTAGCAACTTACCTGATCATGCAGCTGGCAGGACAGGTGTGCTCATCCTGGGAGGAGGGAGGATTCCAGCTGAGTCAAGCTGCTCATCTCCACCTGATCACTGATGGTGGGTGGGAATAGTGTCAAACAGTTGGTGGGGGGACTAGTGCAGGGGAGAAGCAGGTTTGGTCAGCCAAGTTGGTAAAAGTAGCCCTTGTCTGTCACATATAGACTGATAGAAGGGCAAAGGTGGTCCCTTTGTTGACACAGGCGCCAACATCACTACACAAGGCAAGGGTTTACGGCTTTACACAAAATGTTCTCTCAATACCAGGTTGCCAGTGAAAGCATCAAACTCACTGGCGTTTGACTTGATAATGGTCCCTACCGATGGCTCTCACTCTAATGGATCAGAGTGGGACTTCTCACTCCTGGGGGACAAATAGGTCAAATCTGATAGTAGTTTGATAAACAGTAGGCAGAGGGGGGGGGGCACATAAAAAACTGAATAGTAGAGAAGTTACACCTAACCAAAGACACATAAAGGAGGAAAACCTATGCTGGGTAAATGATACAGTAAGAATATATTTTACTTCACATCTTATATCTCTTATATATGTTATCCGTGACACATATTAAGTGTAGTTAGCTTTAAAAACATACTATTGACACTTCTCAGAGTATGAGGAATGTAATCACATCATTGTGTTTCATTAAATTTAAATGTTTTCACATAACTGAATTTCTTTTATTCCTTTGAGATATTATTATACTCCCAGTTCTTAACCCAGATTATATGTTAATGATCTTTAAGTATGCCTCATTTATTAAGTTTTATTCATTAAATCCAAAATCATAAAGAAACCATGATATAGGTAGGTTACAATGCAGGCAGTTTTAGATTTTGTTGACCATCCCTTATAACCTAACATTTTCTGGATGCTGCTTGGTTGTGCACAACACAAACCTGAGAAAAAACACTAGTGCAAACAAAATAAAAGCAAAAATATGACTGCAACAAAAATGTAAGCAATCAGAAAAATGTTTCTGCTGTGGGGGATTCAAATGCACAGAATAACACTTATCATCTGGGACCCATATAAAACTCTGCTGAAAACAATATTTATTCACATGTGCATGAACATAAGATTTTTTTAAATTTTGCCTGCAGCTGTTCTGACCTATCATTTACATGTGGGTATTATCATATACCAGTGGGGCAATTTTTGCTTAGTGTAGAAATGACTGCCCTAAAAAAGAAAGAATTATAACGTCATCTGTGAACAAGGAAGGAGAGTTTACAAGGAAGCCTGAAATCCTGCAAAGGTGGGACAATTTTTTAAAAGAATAATGCTGCAGGAGGGATGAAAAATGAGAAATACCAGAAGCGGGTGAAGGTGTCCTATAGGAAGCTGTGAGAGAAAGCCTCATCTCTATTGACAGGTGAACATACCCTAGCTGTCAGAGCGTAAGGTTACTGAATTGACTAAAGGAGCTTAAAAAGAAGCAAGTTAGGCTATTTCCTGAAGACAGGATGATATGCATAAGAAGAAGCTTACGGAACTCTATATTTTGCTCTACTTATCATTTAGAAGACAACCAGTACAAAAGATGCTTTTGCTTTCAGAATCTAATTAATGAGATATTATTATTGCTATTAAACACTAGCTGTACATAAGAGCACATTTTCTAATTAGGACAGGAAGTGTCATAAGCATTTTTGAGTTATACTGCTACCTTCTTTAAAATCAACT
>NC_056735.1:1568228493-1568323493 GCF_019279795.1 Protopterus annectens | reverse complement strand
ACACACACACACACACACACACACACACACACACACACACACACACACACACCAATGCATGTATACACCACTTCTGCACACATACACACACAAAAATACACACACACACACACACACACACACACACACACACACACACACAAAATACAACCATGCACATATGCACCACAGATACACACATGCACACACACATACACTCACACACACACACACACACACACACACACACACATTCAGACACACATGCATGTCTACAAGAAATTTGAAGAAGCAGCAGTTCAATTTCAGCATCGTGTTTGGGATGATTAGTAAGTAAAAGCATCTGCCAGAATCCCATGCAGATAATGGCTTGATATGCAGACTTGGCACAGATGGAGACAAGATGAGAACCGAAACAGAGGAGCAAATGCTGAGAGACAACAGCACTATTTACTTCAGCACTGTGCTACTCAAGTAGCTTTTTTATCATATACTGTTTTCTTTTGCAGCTAATAAGTCTCAGACTAAAAGTGACATATAATATCTGTCACAGCAGGGTATTTCACTAGATGCATTACAATAACTTTGTATTACATACTTAAGTATGCTTACTAACACTAGCCTGACTATGAACTGAAGCCTTTCTTCAACACAGCATGCAAACAAAAACAGAAAAAGCCTTTACCGATACACGGGGTAATACACGCACATATATGTGTGTGTGTGTGTGTGTGTGTGTGTGTGTGTGTGTGTGTGTGTGTGTGTGTTATATATATATATATATATATATATATATATATATATATATATATATATATATATACACACACACACACATGGGAGTGCTACAGAATCCTGAAAGCACAAAATCCTGAAGCCCAAAATCCTGAGACCAAAATCCTGAAAGTTCAAAATACTGAAAACTCAAAATCCTGAAAACACACAGGATACCAACACTCACTATATTCCAGCACAAGTACATACAGAAACAACTAAAACACAAACTATATTACTGTTCTCTAAGTATAAGCAGGAGGGGCTGCTCCCCCCCAACACCCCCTGCTACTTAAATATATCAACTCCAAGATTGCACTTAGTGTAGTGAAGTGCAATCTTGGAGTTGATATATTTAAGTTGCAGGGGGTGTGGGGGGGTGCAGGGGAGGCTTGCCCCCCTGCATATAGTTGAAGGGTAATATGTTTTTGTAACTACTTCTGCTGGAATATAGTGAGTGTTGGCATCCTGTATGTTTTCAGGATTTTGAGTCTTCAGGATTTTGAGTTTTCAGTATTTTGAACTTTCAGGATTTTGGTCTCAGGATTTTGGTCTTCAGGATTTTGGGCTTTCAGGATTCTGTAGTGCTCCCATATACACATATACACACACACACATATACATGCATACATACATATGTAGAGAGAGAGAAAGTTGTTTTTGCAGTCCTCTAACCACCAAGATTACCCATCTTGTTTTGTCATCTGACCCATTTAGTCACCCCCAATAAGAATTCTCCAGCTCAGGAACAGTGCCATCATTCTCAAGAGGTCAGGGGCAGTAAGATAATTAAACTGACACTCTAAACTGCTGGCAGGCTGGATTACATTTACCTTCAGCTGTGAGTCAGAAGGAACGTTAAATGTATGAAAATCTTTGCAGCTGAACTCGAAAGGCAGCTTTTTGCATTTCTTATTCAGCTGAAGTAATTCGCTCACATTTAGTGTGCACTGAATAAAAACAAATTCAATAACATGATTGACTTACAGCAAGACAAAAACAGTGCATGTTGCCTGCCCTTCACATGCTGACAACTTTGATGGGACAAGACAATCCACATACCTAGTACTGCAGGTATAGCTAACATCACATCCTAACCATCACTGACAGCATTAATGAGTTAAGCCCTGTATCCCCTTGCAGGCTTATTAGCATCCAAGGGATTACCGAGTCTATATCAGATCATCGAATCACTAATACGTGAATGCCTCTTTGTCGAACACCTATTGAGTGATTATACCAATCATCGAATTAAGTTTTCAGTGAAATGTTTTCTAGGGCAAAATGATGGTTGGACACCATCTAAAATTTGCCCTTTTCCCCACTGTAGTGCGATCTTGGAGTTGGTCTATGCATTTTGGATAGGTGTGGGGGACATAGCCCCCTACCTGGGTAGGTGTTAAGTTCTTTGTTTTTTTTTTATGATCACTAGGGTGGACTACCATCAGTTTGCTCTAGGAAAGTTTTTGCTGAAAACTTAGTTCAATGATTAGTTTGTTTGCTCAACAGGTGTTTGACGAAGAGGGATTCGTGAATTAGTGATTTGATGATCTGATATAGACCCAGGATTGCCATGCAATGGGCCTTTTCAAATCATGTCCTGCCTCTCTCTCTCTCTCTCTGTGCTGTTATTGATTGGCCTTGGCCTCCTTGCAGATAAGAACTTCCAACTGTTCCCAGGCAAAACTGAGTATTCTGCCGCAGAGAGTGTTCCTACATGCACATACCCCTCTGCTTCCTGTGAAGAGTATTGTGCAATTCCTCTCCTTCCTTATGCTAACTCTAACATTTGTCCAAGTTGCTAATAAAACGTTGATCATTTGGGTCACAGTGAGTGTTTTATCCCTCTACACCAAAGGTGCCGGCTCATAACTCAAAGTAGTTGCAATTTCTTAGATTTCAATGTTAAACAAAAGGAGTAACATGACAGTAGATAAGAGAATACTATAAAACCACACTGTGAAGCCACTGTAGAGGATACCAGGGTATACCGCCACAACCAGGGTACATCTGAATATTGAAGAGGTTGGATTGTGCGTGTGTATTCTTTAATTACATGGCAGTGTGCAAAGCAAAGGTCTCACAGAAAGTTAAGTAAAATCCCAGAAATGCCCTTGTATAGGGCTCATTATGACATTCTGCACTGCTTAACTAGTGACCACCAAAGATTTCCTTTTGTCAGTAATGGTTTCAGATGCTATATTATTTCCAACCATTGATTCGGACTCAACATA
Source organism: Protopterus annectens (assembly GCF_019279795.1). NCBI lineage: Eukaryota > Metazoa > Chordata > Ceratodontiformes > Protopteridae > Protopterus > Protopterus annectens. The sequence continues at coordinate 1,568,320,506 of NC_056735.1, read as the reverse complement.
TGAGATACATGACAGAGATTTAGGCAGTACATGGAATTCTTGAGTGGAAAGCATTTATACACCAAGACAGCAAAATGAACATGCATTTATTAATTACTCTGGACTTGGAGCAAAGGGAAAATATTTTTATTACCCATTCTCTAAATAATAATGATGCAAAAGTGCTTTCTATTTATTCTACGAGATTTCAGCAGTATGTCATACCAAAGAAGAAGCAAGTATTAGTAAGATCTGAATTTCATTAAAAAATTAAAGAGGGCAATATTTATTTAAATGGCTTGTAAACTGAAATAAAGCTGCTAGTTAAAAGACTGTGGCTAAACAAACCACAGCAAAGTGATGAGATTACAAATCCTAAAATTTTGTTTGTTTGATTTAAAAAAAAAATCCTAAAAAAAATCTAAAATTTAATTAATACTGGTTCTGACTTACATTTAAAAAAACAAACCCCCGGATTTACTAATCTTCCATGCAGGACTAGTCTAATCCTGCATGGAAATGACTGTTTGGGAGCAGGACACAGCGCACCATGCATATTAATGAGGCACTCTGCCTGAGCTCCTAATATTACATGGAGCGTGTAAGAGTGCAGGGGACGTGTCTGAGAGCAGACTCCTCAGAATATACACCCCCCCGCAATGCAGAACAACAGAAAGGGGTAAGAAATGAGCGAGACCACTCATAGGTGTCAGCATATCCTCACCAATAGTCCCTCATGTGTACAACAACAACAGTACATATAAATAAAGTGAAGAAACCCTTTTTTTTTTTTAATCCGATTAAAGCTAACCGTAGGTGCGCGTGTGTGCTCATCGCTTAGCTATGGTTAATGTAGCTTAAATGGCTGAAGAAGATAACAAGAAGACAAGAAATATGTCCTGTCTACACCCCCATGTTGTCGCGCTGTGACCAGAGTGTGTACAGTAACAGAGTGAGCTGTATGTGCATAATACTAATGTGTAATACGGAACTTTGTGTGGCAACAGTCAGGTAGTGCTAACAAACATTGCTCCCACAGGTACGTTGGATATGAACACTGTGCTGAGAAATACAGACCATTATAATCTGTACTGGTCCTCTTCACTCTGTTATTGTAGGGAATTGTGACTGTTGCAGTTTCTCTGAAAAATAAAGTATCACTGGTCACTGTCACCCACACTGTGCTACATAATATAACTGTATAGGAAAGCATGTATATGTGTGTGTCAGGTCACTAAAGGTGGAAGAGGGCAATATTCTAGATATGTCCCGGCACACCAGCATGTGGTCAACACACGGCCAGAGTCTGTGCAGATAGAGCTGGATAGCTACATGCAAAACAACAACCCGGAATCTGGGAGTATGTGTAGAAACAGTTAGTGTTAACAAACAGTCCCTACACATGTATACCAGGTAAGAGGTGTATACTGCAGGTAAATCTGGTTCATGTGTAATGATGATGACAGCCATATCACTGTCCGGGCTAAGGCTATAGGGTAGTGTAGTAAGACTTGTAAGGTACAGATAACAGCACTGACTAGGAAAGTAATGTGGGCTACAGGGATATACTAGTTGTTAATTGACATATTTCTCTCCCCCCACCATATCTCCTACAATAATCAACATACCCACCCCAACTGGTATGTAATGACTCTAATAATGTCTAATTGTTTGATAAATATTTTCATGGTTCCCATTCATGTGCTGTATTGAATTATTCCAACTTCTGTGGCATGGTACCATCAATGTACCTGCATGCTGTTGTTATTACCACTGTGGTCCCATATATGCATGTGTTCTGTTTGCTATGCAACTGTTCCGCATCTGGTATCTGGATTAAAGGGAATATCTATGCATGCTGTTACACCTAATCCTGGAATGTGTTGACTATTACTAACCCACAAATGATGATGAAATCTAAACAGTATAGCATGCTTGGGAAGGCTGGGCCCAGCGGACCCACCTGCCCCACCTCAGCTGGCCGTGGCACCGGGCACCAGCATGTCTGGGGCCCAACCCAGGACCTCCGTGTCCATTGGTCCTGCACCGCCTTCAGGTGGAACTGCCTCAGGGGATGGTTCTCGCCCCCCACCCAGGAGTGGGCACAGACAGGCACCTGTCACCCATCGCCAGGTCGGGGTTGTGGTGCATAGAGTGATCAACGAGCAGTTTGGTGATGTTCTACACCAGCTCAAGGGTGGCATGTCACAATTAGAGAGTCAGCCTGGCTATGCGACTCAGCCCCCAGCACAGCCACCTTCAGGGCTCTGAAGGTGCAGTGGTGACTGCTCATGGGTGGGGACCTCAGTCCCACTGTTACCACTAGGGGGCTTGTGGGCTATACGTAATACTACCTCAGCCACAAATAACCACCAACTAAAACTTACCAGAGACCTATCCCATTTCTCACCAGAAATCCTAAATGTAATTTTATACAATACTAACTGGGCACCATTAAGAACCATCCCACTCGATGAAGCAGTTGAATCTTTCAATTCAACATTCGTCAGAATTCTAGATAGCATAGCTACATCTCAGCTGAAAAGGGTCAAATCTAATCATGCCACCTGGCTTACCAAATCCACCAAACAAATCACGTCTACTAGAGATAAAGTATGGAAAGCCTGGCAAAAACATAAAAACCCAGCCAACCTAGCACTATATAAACAGCTATGTAATCAGGCCAAAAACACGTCACCAAAAACAAAAAAGAATATTTCCATAGACTACAGGACCAACACAGACTAAACCCTCAAAAATTCTGGGGAGCTATAAATTCCCTACTTCACCCAGGCTCTAACGCCAATCCTTGCCCACACCTTGATAAAACACCCTCCGATATAGCCTGTCTGTTCAACTCACATTTTATAGAATCCCTTGCCAAATTGACTACCACCTTTCCCTCTTCTGATACTAACTCACCTAACCAAACACCCACTCATGTAATACCTTCCTCTCTCCCTAAATTTTCTTTCTCTCCTGTTCCCACACACACACCATAATGAAACTCCTTCTAAAACTAAAACCTTGTACAAATGCTCCTGATAACCTACCCTCGGAGTTCCTAAAAACAGCCTCAAGCTCCATAGCCTACCCCATCAGTATACTTATCAACAGATCTATTCAAGAATCCTACATCCCAAATATCTGGAAGAAAGCATACATTCTTCCTCTCCATAAAGGCGGCAAAAATTCAGATATCTCTAACTTCTGGCCTATCGCTATCCTGTTTCCCATCTCTAAAATATTAGAAAAATGTGTGCATAGCCAACTCCTCAACCACTTAGTTAACAACCAAATTCTCACCCCAACCCAACATGGCTTTAGGCCAGGCCATAGCACAAACACTGCTCTCATTTCTTTTCTCAATACCATAAATTGAGCACGTGATGCCAACCAAATCGTCTCCAGTCTTTTTCTTGACCTTCCAAAAGCCTTCAACACCATATCCCACCCCCTTCTACTCTCTAAACTCAACAATCTAGGTATCTCCCCTCTAACCCTATACTGGTTCTTAAACTATCTAACTGGCAGATATCAGTCAACAAAATGGCAGCAATCCTGTTCCCCCTTCCTCAACATTACTACAGGTGTACCCCAAGGTTCCATATTGGGCCCCTTGTTATTCAATATATTTATCAACAACTTCCATAACTCCCTTTCTCATGCCACCGTGATCCAATATGCAGATGATTCTACAATCATCTGCACTGCAAAAACTCCTTCAGAGCTACAACTCCTAGCCCAACAAGCCTTTACATCCACTGAAAACTGGATGTCAAACAACCATCTTGCTCTCAACCCAAATAACACAAAACTGATTCTATTCACTCCAAAAAAACAACCCCCCTAACCAGAGCCAATTTCCACATCCACTCCCAGAACAATACCACCATCGAAGTTGTTTCCAGCACCAAACTATTAGGGGTCACCACTGACGAAAACCTAACATTTGACCTCCACATTCTCAACAACATCAAAATAACTCATCAAAAAGTAGGCTCCCTCTACAGGCACAACTATTACCTTAATCATAATTCAAAAAAGGCTCTAGCCTCAGCCTTTCTACTTCCATCCCTGCTATATGGTGCCCCTATCCTTACAAACATCCACTCATCCCTAAGAACCAAGCTAGACATATGTTACAATAAGATAGCTAGATTTGCAACTAATGCCAGACCCTCAGCACACCACTGCTCCTCCTTACAGCAACTAAACTGGCTTGAGCTACCACTGCACCTCAACTACCTACACTTAACTACAGCACACAAATTAATACACAAACCCACAGCATGCCCCTCTCTTTCCTCTCTGCTGTCCTTATACCAACCAAATAGACCCCTTAGATCAGAAAATAAAACCTTGCTCAAAGTTGACAAACCCCAACACCCAGCTAGACAAATGCTCTATTCCTTTACAGTTTCCAAACTTTGAAACTCCCTCCCATCCACAATAACCTCAATCAAAAGCCCTACACTCTTTAAAAGATCAATTAGACAACATCTCTCCTCTTGCTGGCTATGCCCATGCCAAAAAACAACTCTCAGATAGACTCAGCTCTCCTTACTTTTCCCCATCTATTTTTCTATCCAGCCTGTACTCTAATTTCCTTATCTGTTGCCTAACTCTGTTACCTTACCTACCTAGCCACCCTCCTCTCTCTATATACCTTCCTCACCAATTCTCCTGTACTATTTCCTCCATCTTTCTTCTCTGCTAGTGTCCTCTTCATTTCAGATCCAAGATACCTATTGTAAGGCAGTTCATGCTCTGACATATATTTTATACTGTTTGATTTCTTTGCCAATCCATGCCTATTACTGCTACTGCATTGCTTGCTAGTTAGATTTTAAACTGAAAACCCATGCCTACTACTACTGTGTTACCTGCTAGTTTAGTTTCTGTAAGTATTAAGTTTCTGTAACCGAAATAATTTAGTTTCTGTAATTTAAATTGTATTTTTCCTGTATTTTTCTGTATTTTACATATTTTTTTCTTAATACTGTTATGTGGAGCTTTTCCCCCCGGGCCTCCAATGAAAATGGGCTCTCCTAGGCCCAGTGGACTTTCCCAGTAAACAAATGCAATAAATAAATTGTAGTGAGTGCGGCTAGGCTAAAATGCACTGCTCCCTACACATGCATTGAAACACACACAAAACATCCACAACTGACATGTGTGGGTATAGAACCTCTAACAGAGGTCTATATCACACTACAGCATGAAGTTATTATAGGATGCACTACGGGGATTACTGGAGAACTCCTTCCCCAAAGGGGTATTTCACGTTGGATGACATCAGCAGGATTGCCAAAGTAGGGCATTCGAATTGTAGTGAGTGTGGCTAGGCTAAAATGCATTGCCCCATACACAGACATTGAAACACACACAAAACATCCCCAACCGACATGTGCAGATATAGAACTCTTAACAGAGGTCTATATCACACTACAGCATGAAGCTGTTATAGGATGCACCACAGGGATTATGGGAGAACTCCTTCCCCAAAGGTTTATTTCACATTGGATGACATCAGCAGGATTGCCAAAGTAGGGCATTCGAATTGTACTGAATATGGCTAGGCTAAAATGCATTGCTCCCTACACAGACATTGAAACACACACAAAACATCCACAACCAACATGGGTGGGTAAAAGAACCCCTAACAGAGGTCTATATCACACTACAGCATGAAGCTGTTATAAGATGCACCACAGGGATTACTGGAAAACTCATTTCCCAAAGGTGTATTTCACAGTGAATGACATCAGCAGGATTGCCAAAGTAGGGCAATTGAAATGTACTGAGTGTGACTAGCCAAAAATGCATTGCTCCCTACACCGACATTGAAACACACACATAACATCCAGAACTGCCATGGGTGGGAAGAGAACCCTACTTGAGCTCTATATCACACTGCAGCAGTATGCAGTTATGGCACATGCTATGGAGATTACTCAGCTACATCCTTCCTAGAGGTGTATTTCTAGGTGGATGACATCAGCAGCCTTACCAAAGTAGAGCATTTGAATTGTATGTAGTGTGACTACCCTAAAAAGCATTGCTCTCTACACAGACAGAGTCAGACACACAAACATGCACGCAGACTTGCCATGTCTGGGATTAGGACTCCTATCTAACTAATTTATCATACTACAGCAGTGCACAGCTATAGGGTGCGCTATGGAGATTACTTTCCTACACCATTCCCAGAGGTGTATTTCTAGGTGGATGACATCAGCAGCCTTGCCAAAGTAGAGCATTTAAATTGTACAGAGTGTGACTACCCTAAAAAGCATTGCACTGTACACAGACAGACACACAGTTGCCAAGTCTGGGATTAGAGCTCCTACCTAACTATTTTATCACAGTATAGCAGTATGCAGTTACAGCAAGCACTATGGAGATTACTGGGATATAACCTTCCCAGAGATGTATTTCTAGCTGGATAACATCAGCAGCCTTATCAAAGTAGAGCATTTCAATTGTAGGGAGTGTGACTACCCTAAAAAGCATTGTTCTCTACACAGACACACACACACACACACACACACACACACACACACACACACACACACAGTTGCCATGTCTGGGATTTGAACTCCTACCTAACTAGTTTATCACACTGCAGCATTAAGCAGTTATGGGATGCACCACGGAGATCACTGGGCTACAACTCTCCCAAAGGTGTATTTCACAGTGAATGACCTCAGTAGGCTTGTCATAGTAGGGCTATGGGGAGGGCAGTGTGTGTGCATGGGCCATAACCCATTCATCTAGAGGTTGACACACCACATGTGGGCACACACAGGGTCATATTTCACAGGTATGTGTATACAGCTGCTTGATGACTACTTCCTGGTACAGTCATGTTGCACAGCTATCACGTGCACCACATAGTTTGTAATGCTGACAGATACTGGTGGCTAGTATCTGCAGTGAGTGACATCTGAACCTCATGTGGTTGGGGCCCTTTGGCTGTATGCTGGGTGGGACAGGCCTGGATGGCTCCTTGTCACAGTCACCCTCTTCCACACACCTATGTACGTCTACCTTTGGCTTATTATAGTGTGTTATCCTTACATATATGTCTGTATTCCTATCCACTGTGTGTGCAAGGCATGAGTGGTGCATACTGATGAGTGTCTGCACTAACAACTGCATCTGCCAGATATGTCTGGTCCACTGGTGTTTGCAGACATGGCCTTCATGTGTTTAAGTGTGTGAGCATGCCCAGTATGACCTTTCAGTGTGTTGTTGACTGACATTGCCTTCATTTCTCTAAGTGTGTGAGCATGCCCAATATGCCCATCTGTATTTAATGTGTGGATCGAGTCCAGGTAGTTTGTACTGCAGTGCTGACCTTTGTGTTGTACACCTACAGGTATTCTGCAGGGTATCCGTTGAGCATTTGGCATTGACTGTTATTACATTTCTGCATAGGATGGGGGCTCACCTGACTATTTCTACATTTCTACACAGGATTGGGGGGTCACACCTGACTGTTATTACAGTACTACATAGAATGGGGAGGACACTTGTCTATTTCTACATTTCTACACAGGATTGGGGAGGCACACCTGACTGTTATTACATTACTACATAGGGTGGGGGGTACACCTGTCTATTTCTACATTTCTAAACAGGATTGGGGGGCACACCTGACTGTTATTACATTACTATGTAGGATGGGGGGGCACACCTGACACTTGTACACATTTGCTATGACTGTACTGGTATGTCAGGTACTCCATTTCATTTTGTATTCTTACCTATCATGCTGACTAGAGGCACATGTGTGTACAACAGATCTTAGCTTTGGTTGCCCTACATATTAGTGTCTGACTTCCTAACCTTCAGAACTGCCATCCCACTGGATGACCTGCTGTAGTCTGTCTGTGTAGGCCTGGGGGGGAGGTTAGCCATAGCCATCATTCAGGGACCAAAACACAGGCTCTGTTTGGGTTTGTCTACACCTGTCCTGCTGGCTGAGACTGTTGTTGGGTAAGTGAACTGCTCTGACTGACATGTGTGAGTCATATGGACACACATGTCACCCAGCACATTTCCTGCAGTGGGTTTTGTCACCCTGTGTAGTACTGGCTGCTATGGTGATTCCAGTATGTGTTACAGATGTCATGGCGCCACTACTTTCTGCTGCCATAACATTCAGCCACCCAATTCCCTTGCATGCTCACATCCATACCATAGATACAGGTAATGACACATTCTACTCTATTTGGCAATTGGTAGGTCGATTGACTTACCTTGAGGGTGTGCAAGAATTCCAGATGGTACTGGAGGGCTGCCTATGTCGGATGCACATAGTACACTCCCTATACATAGTTGAGCACAGGTAGTGTCATGTTTGGCATCTCTATTACTGTATCTGCGAGTCAGAGAGACATGGCATTCCCTGGGTCCCTACAGTGTCAGTGTATGTGCAATGCGTTGTCTCTTTTCCGCAGCCTCGGCATACTGGGTACTCCTCCATCTGCCTGATGGGGCAGGCTCAGGTTGTTCCTCCTCTGAGTCACTCTGTTCCTGTGCAGGTCTTGGCATTGGTGGGGTGCTGTGTGGCCCTACCCCATGCTGTTCCTGCTGCAGCTGTTTCCGCAGGATCATATTGTGTAGCATGACACATACCATAACAATTTGGGTACATGTAGCTGGTAAGTACTGTAAGGTGCCACCGGATGTGTCCAGACACTGGAACTGTGACCTGAGCATCCCAAACACATATTCTATTATAAGTCTGGTCTGTGTGTGTGCCCCATTATGGCGTTGTTGTTCAGGTGTGTGTGCATTTCTGATAGGTGTCATCAGCCACGGCTTCAGTATGTAACCAGCATCCCCCACTAGGTGACTGTAGGGGATGTCCCTATTGTCAAATCTCTGGTACAGCTGCGTCAGATGCCATATGTGGGAATTGCGATAGATTCCAGTGGAGCCAACACACACATTCATTATAATGCTGTGGGCATCACAGACAACCTGGCAGTTTATGGAGGGGATGCCCCTGCGGTTGATGTAGGCCCTACCATGATCACCAGGTGGTTCTTTGATGTGTATGTGCATGCAGTTTATAGCCCCCTCTACCTCAGGGTATTCTGCTATTTGGTGGAAGAGATGCATATTGCTGGCCAACACCTCACGGGTGTTGGGGAAATATACGTGGTCACTGGCATGTGCTGACATGGCATCCAGGAACTGGTGGAATACTCTGGATGCTGATGCCTGTGAGATCCCCATGATATCCCCAGTTGAGCATTGGGAGGTACTTGCGGCTAGTATTCCTAGGCTTATACATACCTTGGTATCCACTGAGATGAGTTCCTCTCTGTCAGTTTGGTATATCAGGTGTGGCTGGCAGAGCTCAACAATTTGCTGTAGGAGGTCTCTGTCTACCCTATAGCGCTCCACTATCTCCAGCTCATGTAGCCCCTGGTAGGTTATCCTGGGTCTGTACACTTTTCTCTGTCTCCTCACTGTAGGTTGATCGGCAGCATTCACATCCTCACCACCCTCAGCCTCTTGCACATGTTGCTCTATGTTGCCTGTTGTCTGCTGCAGCCCCTCTCATTTTGTAGGTTTGTTTGTTAAAATTTCCCCATTTGTATACACCGGTGGTGTAGAGTGTGGGAAAAACCAGAGGGGAAGGTGTCTGCATAGGTTATAGTAGTGTTCTGGGCTAGGCTGGCCTGCTGCTTGTGTAATTGGCTGATTCTGATACATTTCACCTGCCAGTTAAGCTAGTTCTACTTGATTACCTTCCTACTGCTGTTTTCCCTTCCCATTGCCTTCCTGTTTAAGCCCGGGGGTGCCCTGCTCAAACAGAGTACTCAAATGTGCACAGTGCTGCTATTTCCTGGTTTAACTTTTTTTTTCTTCCTGTAAAACCCAGTGCATGGTGCACACACCTGCTTAGGCAATGTAAAGAGTGCTAAGCAGATTCAGACACACCCCCTAGCTTAGCTGTGCTAAGCTAGGAGCAAACCTGAGCCACAGGGCTTCAATCCACTTACAGTATGCCTGACACCCCCCCCCCCCCATGATGTCACCTAACTCCTAGGCTTGCACCAAGCTATTCCTACTTTTACACTGTTGAGACTGACTAGCATGCTGGGGAAAACTGGGCTTCACTATCATTCCCCCTAATTTGCATAGGACTGCCTGCTAATGCATAGTTATATGTCTCACACTGAGCCTCCCCCCTTAGCAACCACTACTCACTGGCCATGTTGTCTTCTGCCTGCCATTGACTTGCATGGCGGAATACTGATTTTAGTTAGAATGCTTAATTTAGGTTCATTTTGTTATTTTCCCCCTGATCCCATTTGCTCGCCGCTGCCCTATGCTTAAACAGGCGAGATCGGCTAAAAAAAATAAAATTTGTTCTTTTTATTTTTTTCACTGTTTGTAATGCCAATTACCTTATATTTGGCCATTGGCATGCTTCCTAAGTGATAGGCAGCCTTTATTTGGAACTCTCACAGCACCGTTTTGGATTTTGCAGAAATGTACTCGGTTACTAACCAAGTACATTTCTGCAGATTGCACTAGTTCTGCATGGCCAGTTGCAAGCTTCCTGGATCGCAAAATCACCTCATTTGCATGGTTTTCTCCTGCAAATGGGGTGATTTGCATACAGGGGCTTAGTCCATGTAGGACTAGTGCAGGGGCACTCGTGCATGCCCCTGCAGACTGTTCCTGGATCGCACAGCAGACATATTGTCTTTAGAGCTCCTGCACCAATCCTGCACACCGTACAAGGCATAGAGAATCTGGGGGAAAGATATCACTTGGTCGTATGAAACAGCAATGGGGTAGTGAAATTCTGTTGATATTGCTCACACCTATGCAGTGCTTCACAGAGCCAGCTTGGCAAACCTTTGCAGAGATGACAAGGCTGAAAGGGAAAACAGTACATGTTAAATAATGTAACAAGTGTATTAAGTATCTCATAAATTGGTGTCAGTTCAAACAATGCACAAGTTTAATCATTTTGCAATGGTATGTAGAACTCTTGTGTAGAAAAGAGAGTTTGAATTGGTTCATACTGTGCAACATAGTGAGAAAGGACAAAAGTCATAGATGATTGTTGATATATACAGAATGACACCAAGCAAGGCAGTGAGCCATAACAGGACTTTGTATTATATTTAGAATAAAAACTGAAGCATCAGTTAGCCTAATTCCTGCTACTATTTTTCACTCTTTCTTCCTAAGTATGCCTCTAACAAAAGTACAGAATGTTTGTTGGATCATGCAGGTGAAATACTTGATGTAAAATATTGCTGCAACATATTTTGGTAATAGACGATCAGTAGTAGCATCCTTGAATTGTTGTGTTGTGAATTCAAATGCACACTACACTGGTGGGCTTTGGAAAATATTTCACCATGAATCTAGTAAAGCCGGTTATGTCTATTAATCATGAAACAATTACAAAAAAACACACTGTATAGGAATTTGCTGGTGTTTCTAGGGCACTGGTCAGTTTCCAAAAGAATGTACCATACATATTGTTCTCCAGGAAATATCTATTGTTTATCCATCTAGAAAAATTCACTTGTCTTTGCAGAGTGACATAAGACTTAGACATGAAGAGTACAGGTATGACTGTAGTAGTGATTAAAGTAATCGACTGGGCAAACACTTTGGTATCAGAGACCCTATATAACATTGCCAAAAGACTGCATTATCTTTGACTTCTGTTAGATGACATTCTGTCCAAATTAGCAGGTGACAAGTTGTTTATTGCACATGATTGTCTAAAGAAGAATAATTATCAAAGCAAACTGCATTTAATACTGCAGTGCAAACACTGTTTGGTATGTTTGACATTTGATCTAAATTCAGCAGCAGATGAGATTCAGAAGAAAACAGATGAATTTATTGAAGAAACCAGCGTTGTAGTTATTGTGAATGGCATTGGTGTTTGTTTATACTAAAGAGAGCCACCTTAAAGAACTTCAAGATGTCCTAAGCAGAACAGCTGTCGAGACTAAACTGTGTGCATGGCTTGTGATGTTTTACACTGTGAGAGAAGGGAAAATGCATTGTTATGTTTAAAGTACTATTGGCTTGCTAGTGCTAAGTGCCCTCATTGGCTTCCTGTACTAATGTATTTTGTACTGTGTAGTATGACACTTACATACCACTCAACTTCTTAGAGCAAGAAATCTGGACAAAGCCATAAATAATGGGTGGACAAAGGCTCAAAAATAGGGACAATTTTTAAATATTGCTCTTACAAACTTAGAAAGTTGATAGAATAATATGTTTTGCATTAGCATAAATTTTCTGAAAGGTAGAAAGTCTGAATCTCAAATGTCTATCATTATTTTTGACTTCACTCCTCAAAAATTTGCCAATGATTTGCCAGAAAACCACAATTTTATGAGAAGCAGATCAAAAATCTGGACATTCTGAGAAAATCTGTACACTTGACAGGCATGTGCCTCTACACTTAGTTTTTGTTAAGCTGTTGAACACTGAGCGCTGCACATGATCTCACTAACATATGCTATACGATAACCAGTAAGCACTTGTTCCTCGGCTACTGCACTGCCTTACATGAGTAACTTGATGCATGCCTGCCATATAGTTGTATTGCTAAGCTTTTGCCACTTGTTCTGTCACCGTATTGTACTAACAACATTAAAATTCTGTATCCATTTGCATTCAACTGCATAGCATTTGCCAAGCTTGTGGTGTCTATGCCTTTAACTTGTGTTACATCTCACCATATTGCACTGCTGTGTTGACAACATTAGAATTGCTTACCTGTTTACCTTGACTGTGCTGCCATATTGAACTGAGAACAGTATATAACTGAATGTCCATTTGTTTTTAATAGGCAGTAGATATTGTGCTAGACATTAATGTCAGTGTCCGCATAGTGCTAATATTTGTTGTCTGGTATTTTTTCTTTCTGTAGTATACATAAACTATAATTTATGTATCCTAAACTGTCAGCTGACTACTTGGCAATTATTTAAGCTACTTTTACTGTATCTCAGCCAACATATTAATCTGCAGTTAAGTACTCTAACTTCCCCATCATTTTACATTCCACCAAAGGACCACCATCTGTAGTCCTTCTGTTGTCAGCCTCCCAGCATTAGGAGCTGTGAGGCAGGACATGAACTGACAGCTCTGTGTTGCTAATAGATAGTGAATCCATGTTTGTGGGATGTAGATACATATTTAAACTGGAAGCAGACTTCTCATATCCCTCATCTACCTTGGCCACAGACACTACACATCTACACCTCCACATCATATAGTCAAAGACGACATCATATAACCAGCACCAAACCTACTTACCCTGAGGTACTATTCAAATCCCTAACAAAGCATCTTAGGCCTCCGGGAAACATTAATACAATACCTAGACTTCAACAGTACAATCATACCACTATCACCAAACTCAGGAATGTTTCCATCTAAAATATGTGTCACCAAAGAGGTATGCAAATGACCCTAAGGCTATCTGCGTATATTCATTTACATGAATGTGTCTTTGCAGAGCACTCAACTGCTTTGCTCAAGAATTCTGGACAAAGCCAGAAATAATGGGATAGGAGGGTGAGAAACAAAGGCCAAAAAATTAAGGACAATTTTAAATACCACTCTAAATCACTTAAAAAGTTAATAGATCAACAGGTTTCATTTTCTGAACAATAAAAAGTATGAAACTCTAATGTCTGGTACTACAGACTAACATTAATACTCAGTGATTTACAAGAAAAACAAAAATGTTATGAAGGAAAGGGCAGATATTGAGCAAAATCTTGGACAGTTGAGAAGGTATGTCTCCTTATCATAGAGGACTTGATAGTTAGACAATCTGATGCTCAGCTCTCCAGGGTCAACAAAGATAGAGAAAAAGTCAGCTGTGTCTGATGTGCCAGGATTTAAAATGTCATCAAGGTAGTTAGAATCCTTCACCCCAGTATGCATACAACCTGGTCACTGCACATGTTGGAAGTGATCAGTCTTCACTTCTCCACTTTGGAAGATATGAAGAGGGATATGACTGAGTTCTCTTCATATGTACTGTAGGCCCGAAAGCAGCTAGACCCAAGCAGTCTGCTATTACCGCTGTAAATGATACAACGATATAAGCTCAAAATAACTGAATTCAATTGACTCACTAACTGGGGTCATTCTATTGGAGTCAACTGTGGGTCAGCATGGATAGGAAAGGTGAACAGTCCTACAGGTATCCTATCTAATTCACTAGGGATGCATACTGACAAAGACATTCCCAACCTTATCATGCCTTGTTTAGACAGCATCAGTCTCTTACACCTGTGAAACCTACAAATACCAATCAAACCACTATTAATATGCCACTGCTCAGTACTAGAAGCCTGGATACAATGCTACCTGTACTAGAAGCAATCATGCTCTGTGAAAACATACATATCACTATAGTCAATGACATGTTGCTCCAATGCAATGACAATGCTCCCTCTTCACTTTGTTTAAATCCTTCCACTCATTTAGGCCCTCAACTGGGGGAGGTTGTGACTCTGGATGCGGAGTATCCATGTTAATTCACACATCCCTCACATCACAATTACTTAACATATATAACCAAGCATGAAGCATGGGGCTTTACCCCTCTTTACCCCTCTGCTAGCCCTAACCATGACCCTGCACGTAGATCTAACCTTAACCCTAACTCCAACCTTAATCATAATGCTAATATTAACACTTTCTCTTATCCTAACAGCAAACATAACAAACACCTACACTTAACCCTAGTATTGAACCATATGTCTACTAAGACAAAAAAATACAGATATTTGGTCTTTCTCCTGCCACATTGAAATTCCAACTCAATAGCAAATTATAATTATGATATTCTCCACTCAAGATACTGAAGTCTGATATTTTGACTTCAATTTATCAATAGGAATCCATCATACCTTACCTAGCAAACTTACTGTTTTCATCACAAGCACTGACCAACAAACAGGTATGCAGAAGCCATTATGGTTGGCTGAGCTTATTCATTTACATGAAAACATTCTATTTATAACTTATTCAATAGTTAAACATCCTGATGCCCCATTCACCAGGCTGAGCAAAGATAACAGTAAACTGTCTCTCAGGTGCAAGGATTCACAATGTCACCAAAGCATTTGGATTCCTTGATCCAAAATATGAAAACAACCTGGACTTTTGCACACATGGGAGTGGGCAACCTTCATTACTTCACCCTGGAAGATATGAAGAGTGACATGGCTGAGATCTCCTCACATATATCAGAGGTTGGAAAGCATCTAGTTTTGAGCAGTCCCCAACCATCACCATGAATGATTCCACAATATAAGCACAAAATAACCAAAGTTAAACTGACTAGTAAATAGTGTCATGGGGGCTACAATTTTCAGCATGAAGGGAAATGGTGCACAGTCTTATCTGTTACACTGTGGATGGCCTGCATCACACCCTTCAGGGCTTTTATTTATAACCTCCATAGTGCCTTTCTTTTGGGTAGAGTCAGTCTTCTATGCCTCCCAACATAATAAATTGCAATCAAACCAGTATCACCATGATGCAGGACAATGCTAGAAGCCTGTGAAAATTTTGACTGCACTAGAAGCCCTCATGAAATATCTGCATTTGTATAGTCATCGAAATGTGGTTCCATGTCAGCAACACTCCGTCTCTGCCGGAGCGTAATGCCTACCACTCATTTTGATTCTTCATTGAAGGTAATTAGGCTCTCAAAGGATGAGCATCTGTATTTATTCAAATACTCATCCCTTTGCAATTAATTGTACAAGATAACAACCTTGAACTCCTCCATATTCTAGCATCTATAAGGAAGTACACCTACCACATCATTACCAACTACAGAATCCTCTCAATGTCCACCACACAGCCCCTGGCACAACAGTCCCTAATGACTGAACCTAACACAGTTCTTGTGGGTGATTTTATTGTCCATATACAAATCGGAAAATATACTGTACAAACAACAGCTGTGGACAGTGGTTTCTAGATTTCATAAATATCCAGCAAAGCTAGAACTTCCACTGAGTGACCTCCCAAACCTCTTGTATCAGAGGCACATGGGATATATGCAAATGACCCTTATGAACATTAGGTGTTTCAGCTAATTGGCGATTCTGAATGCCCATGACTTGTTTCGTCATTTTAATGGACAATTTCAGGCCAAAAAAGCCAAACCCCACTAGCTGTGGATATGCATATTTCGGCCTTGTTATGATCTTATTAGCACAGCACAAGCAGAGTGTTTGACTAAGCATTAGAAACACAGGGCTGTTATAACCAGCTGATGTCCATTATCATTAGGGTCACTGCAAAAATATCCTAAACAACAAACTAAAACAATGAGTGAGAAGGTCACTGACAAACCAACCAGTAAAAATAAAATGAAAACTCCAGCAAAGCTAGAACTTCCACTGAGTGACCTCCCAACCCTCTTGTGTCAAAGACACATGACATATACGCAAATGACCAAAGTCAAAAAACGGAAAGTGCTTGCAGTAATCCAGTAACAAGAAAAAAGCACAATGGTCCCAACCGGTAGTAATAGTGATAGTGATTTTTTGAGATGTTTTCAAAAGGCTTTAGTTTTATTCCTAGAGTGAAAGCTGACACCTTTAAACTATTGATTGATATAAAACTCTTTGTTAGGAAAAATAATTTGGAGTTGTTCTTTAATGGTAATAAAAAAATCAATGCCAACGAAAGCAAGTTGGTAAGTAGAATTACTATCAACCCACCCTGACACCCACAGTTAAGGAATTTTGAATTGGCAGTGGAAAATGAGTTGAGAAAAACTTTGAAACACCACAACGTGTAGTCCAATATGACCCCTGCAGAAAGAGAAATTTTAAACACAGTAAGTGGTAATAGAAATTTGAGGGTTATGAAACCTGTCAAAGGTGGGGGTGTGGTGCTAATGGACTATATTACTTATGAAGGTAAAATGTTGAACATTCTAAGTGATTCAAAAAAATATGCTAGAACATCAATCAATGAAATTAATATAGCTTACAAGAAAATATACATAGTTTTAAATGACTTGTTGATTGATGGAACAATAGACATGGAAACTTACAATTTTTTGCATATGGAAAAGCCTAAAGTACCATCAATATTTGGTATACCAAAGATACACAAAGACATTAGTGACCCCCTTTAAGGCTTATAGTTTCTGCAGAAGGGTCAGTAACAGCACCGTTGGCAAAATATGTGGATAAAAAGATTAAAAAATTACTTACAGACAACACTAATATACTTAAGGATTCATGGAATTTTTTGAGGAAATTGGATAGTACACTTTATACAGAAAAAGTGGGTTTTGCAACTTTGGATGTCATTGACTTGTTTACTTGTATACCACATGATATGGGGTTAGGTTGGTTTGAAGAAATGTTGGTTGGATACAAATAAATTACCTTCAATGAATTTAGAACAGTTTTAGTTTTGATGATATTAGTTTTAAAGAATAACTTCATTTTTTTCGAGGATGAATACTATAAGCAGCTAAGTGGTGTGGCAATGGGTGCACACTGTGCCTCCACTTATGCAAACATTATAATAGCATATTGGGAAAACAAATATATTTTAAATTCTGACTACAGATGGTTTTGAAATTTTTATGGTAGGTTTTTAGATGATTTATGTTTTCTATGGACTGATAATGAAAACACATTCAAAAGGTTTGTGGAGTATATCAATGAGACTACTACGTTTTTAAAATTTACACATACATTTTGTTACGACCAATTGAACTATTTGGACGTCAACATACAAAAGTTAAATGGGGGTTTCACATCCAAAATATTTCGTAAGGATACCTTTTCGAATTCTTACTTACACTACACAAGTACCCATCCACCCCACCAAAAGAGGGGGGTTATAAAGGGTCAACTTGTGCGGGTGAGTAGAATGACCTCTGATGATGAGGTTTTTTATAATGAATGTAACTATTTAAAGGGGTTGTTTGTTGATAGGGGTTATCCTTTAGAACTTTTTGACCAAATGTATAAAGAAGTATTGGCAGGAAGAAAGGGTAGATTTGCCCCCATATTAGGAAAACAAGAATTGGTTAACTTAGAGAGAAATTTGGAAGATGCAAATAAAAACATGAATGGTAATTACAGTTCAGGCATTGTGATCACCTATGATGGTGAAGCTGGACTGGTTAGAAAAACAATAGGAAAGAATGGAAAACTTTGCAAAAGTATCAGATTTGAAACATATTTTTGATAATGAGTTGAAATATACATACCGGAGGGGTAACAACATTAAAAGTCTGTTAGAAAGGGGTGTTTACGGACGTACTTTAGAAAGAAGCATGAGGAATAAAAAAGGTGTGTTTAAATGTGGGAGCTGTAATTATTGCTCCCACTTGTTGACAGGGGACGTTTTGTTCTTAAAAGCAAGAAATAGAAAGATTATTTTGAACACATTTGTTAATTGTAATACGAAGGGTATTATTTATTTGGCCTTATGCAAGGCCTGTGATTCATTTTATGTAGGTAAAAGTGAGAGAAAGCTTAAACAAAGACTGTATGAACATCTCTATGATATAAGGACAAAATATGAGAACAATACCCTGTATAGACATACTTGTGTTTGTAAAGATGCTGAATTTATTTTTTTTTTGTTCTTGAGACAGTACCCATCGATCCTAGGGGTGGATTGTCGGAAACAAGAGTGGAATACAGGGAACTCTACTGGCAAATAGTGTTAGAAGCTTGTAGACACCCTGGTCTAAATGACATGATTTCACTCACCCCAGTGTTAAAACTTAGATCTGCCAAATTATAGAACAAAGATCACTTATATAAAGTGCAAACAATTTCAGTATTACACTACTTTATAAGTTATGTTTTAAAGTATTCATGAACTGTAATAAATTATTATTTTTATGGTTGAAAACATGCATCCAACAACTGGATCATGTTTTTATGGTTGTCCACCAGAGGGAGTTGTGAGTTTTTAGAAAAAAAAATTTTTTATGGTATTATGTGAAGTTGTTAAATCTCACCGTTTATTCTCACTGATGGGTTCGGAGCCGATCCTCGGCTCCAACATGGCCGATAGCAAAGCTCAAGGTTTGCCAGTAGCTCGAGACCAAGCCCCTTATCCACAATGCACTGCTGGAATTACCTCAGATCTAGTTTGCCATGGCAAGAGAGATCTTGGTGATCCAGCTAGCTCGGACCATTTGTGGGAAAAATAACAGCAAGTTTATAAAACAAATCTTTACTTTTTGTTACTAAAATAGTTGTGTGTTAATATCAGGTTGTTTATTAATATTATCTTTAGTTTATGTAGTTTTAAACAGTTTAAATAGTTAGTGCCCTGTTGGCTTCTTTGTTTCGGTGTGCCTTTAGCCCTATTTACTCTTATTAGTCTTTCTAATAGTCAGGGTTCTTCTCTGTGGGCCTCTCAGCCCTATATTTGTAAACTGTAATTATATTGTTATAGTTAGTGCCGGTTTGGGCTTAGTAGTTTGTGGATCATTATAAGTGAGTAAGGACTTTTCTATCTTACTGTTTTCAGTTTACTGTTTGTTACTATGTTGGATGAAAAAGAGAAATCCCATCCAAAATCGGGATTCAAAAAAATGCCCAGATTGTGGGCAGAAAATTTCCGTCACTGATGGACACATTCAATGTGTCTACTGTCTGGGGGCTAAACACCTCCAAGACACTTGCAGCAATTGCCATTCCTTTTCTTCAAGAGTCCTCTTGGAGAGAAGGAGGAAGCTAATAGACAGGGGATTGCTACAGCAATCCTTTTCTGAGGTTTTGAGTAGCCATGAGGGTACTAGCTCATCCTCCAAATCCTCAAAATCCAGATCTTCAGACAAAGTGACAAAAAAGACAAAAATTTCAGAAGGAGGGTCATCGGTTCCACAGACCTCAGAGCCAGCTCTTGGTTTTGGAGCCAGTCTCTGAAGTTCCTTCTTCCCCTCTGCTCCAGTCAGCACCTTCAGTGCATTCAGCTAAGTCCTCAGTCAGCCTTTTAGATTTGGACATGGATCAGCTAGTGCAGAAGCTTTTACAGGCACCAGGACTTGCCAAATTGTTGTCAGCCCTGACCAGCTCATCGGTGCCGAAGACCATGGATCCGGATTTGTCTACTCCTCCTCCGAGCCATACTGGACTCTCAGAGCCGAAGGAAACTGAGCCGATGGTTGTCGAACCCTTGGAGCCGATACCCGCACCGGTGTTATTGGCTCCATCTACTCAGATGTCCTCGGCACCGACCTAGGACTCTAGGAACCAATGCTCTCCAGTCGGGTCCGGGGAGGATAGTCGAACTGATTTGTTGGTGCCAACTCTTCCTCTCGGGGCTTCAGCTCGGATGAGCTCAGCTCCTACCTCGGGCTCAGAGCCCAGGGATTTGGTGTGGGAGGATCTGACAGTACTTTCGAGTCTGTCCACTCCTTCTCGTCAGAGCCATGGTGCCTTTGATGCTATGCAGAGAGTTTTATCTCCAAAGACAACGTCAGCATCGGTTCAGCCTTCCCTCTCCCCTCAAGCTCCTGTGTCTGCTTCTTTATCTACCGGTCCCTCTAAGCATAGAGACCCCAAGCCTCAAGTACCCCCACAGGGCATCCCCTACTCTTCTGAGACCTCCCCAGATCCCCCCACTGAGGAGGTGCCCAGGAAGAGACTGTGCAAGAGGAAGCAGTTAGACTCCCCACAGGAGTCTTTGACATCTGACACGGACTTAGATGAGTCAGAAGGGTCCCCTCGATCCCCCTCTGAGGATATCTCCTTTGCAGAGATACTAGAGATCCTTAGTCAGAGGGGCGATTAGCAGTCCAAGACCCCTACTGAGGATGGGTCCATGCTCTTGAAGGCTTTTGGGTCTCAACCTTCCACTTCTTGGGTGTCTCTGCCTTACGACGAGCTCATGGAACTGATTTCTCATAAGGCGTGGAAGTCACTAGAGGCCATGGAACCTGTTCCTCATAAGCCCAATAAATTCATGTCTGCCCCAGTGGACAAGCCATTTTTGACAAAGGGAGTGCCTGTTGATGCCATGGTGGTAGCTGCAGCCACCAAAAAGGAAGTATCTGAGACATCCACCTCTATCCATCCCCCTAACAGAGATTCTAGGGTCAATGATAGATATGGGAAGTGCATGTTTAGTTCAGCGACTTTTTCTCTGCGATCACTGAACTACTTAGCCCACTTTATGAGACTACAGAGAGATCTCCTGAAAGAGCTAGGAGATACTCTCCAGGGTACGGTAGCTGCAGATGTGGCCAACAAAGTCAACGCCCAGCTCGCTACCCTAAACTCAGTGGTAAACTCATCCATGTGTCTCATATCCTATGCAGCTGATGGTTCGAGTAGAGCCACTAGTTCGGGCATTGGTCTTAGAAGACAAGCCTGGATGCATCTCTGTTCCTTTGCAGAACCCTTTAAGTCTTCCTTTATTAATACCCCGTTCGATGGCTCATCACTGTTTGGTCCTAAAGTAAAGGAAACTTTAACCAGGTGGGAGCAGGAAGGCAAGACCTTATCTGCCATTGGAGTCCATTTTTCAAACCCTACTTGGCCCTACCCCAAGGGCCCTAGGGGAGGGAAAATGTGGTTACAAAAAGCACAGGGAGCCTTTCAGGACACACGTGGAGAAACCCCCTCTAGAGACAGAGGATGGGGTTATAATGGAAGACGCTGCCCCCGTGGCAGAGGGGGTCCACAGCAACAGGGTGACAGGGGTCAGTTCTCCAGTCAACCCTACCAGTGCCCCTGAAAGGGGGCCCGACTGTACGACTTTGGAGGCAGTCGGGGGTCGCTTGTCTTTATACCCAGAAGCCTGGCTAAACATAACATCAGATACTTGAGTACAAAGCATCATTTCCAGAGGATATTTCATACTGTTCTCTTCCCTTCCCATTCCTGTAAAGAGAATCCCAGATGTTCCACCCAATCTCAGGGAACAAGCAATCATAGAGGTCCACAGATTGCTAGAAAAAAGAGTCATCCAACCAGTCCCAGCAGACCAAGTTGGATTCGAAACTTACTCAAGATTCTTTTTGGTACCAAAGAAAACAGGGGACTGGAGACCTATCTTGGACCTCAGCAGACTCAACCAGTTCGTAAAGAATGAGAAGTTCCGAATGGTCACGCTTCAGTGCATTCTTCCCTTCCCAGGGAAAGGCGATTGGATATGCTCCATAGATCTCAAGGACGCTTACTATCACATAAAGATGAACAGATGCTCCAGAGATCATCTGCGCTTCCGGCTGGGAGCCAATCATTACCAGTTTCGAGCCCTGCCCTTTGGTCTCACTACAGCCCCCAGAGTGTTCACCAAATGCATGGCAGTGGTCATGGCTCACCTGAGACGTCTAGGATTCCAGGTGTTTCCATACCTAGACGATTGGCTCCTCACTGCTGCCACCAGGCATCAATTGACTCAGGCAACACAATACACTCTGACACTCTGCCATCAATTAGGCATTACAATCAACTTCGCAGCATACCATTTTTATAAGAGCAGAGTTAGATACCTCAACTACCACTCTATGTCTCCCTGTCGAAAGAGTCTCTCTTCTCCACCAAAACTTCAGCTCAGTGGTGTCAAAGAACAAAGCTACAGCAGCAGAGGTATTGAAGGTGCTAGGTTTGATAGTGGCAGCAATCCTGGCTATACCACTCTCAAGGATGCATATGCAAATTCTTCAATGGCTCCTCTTCACTCAGTGGTCTTACCAGAAACTACCGATGCACCACATGATTCTCATCAAGGATTCTTTCAGGAGAGACCTTCAGTGGTGGTTGACGTCTCTTCATGTCACAATTGGAAGACCCTTTGCCCCCCCCCCCAGTAGCCACTGTGACCATGGACGCTTCCCTGATAGGGTGGGGGGGCATTTTCAGGGAAAGACTGCCCAAGGCACATGGACAGATCAAGAATCACATCTGCACATCAATGTTCTAGAGTTGAGAGCGGTGCTTCTGGCATTGAAGTACTTTCAGGACTCTCTCCCTCTAGGAACTATTGCAATTCAGACAGACAACATGTCAGTAGTCTTGTACTTGAACAAGCAAGGCAGAACCAAGTCTTACCCCCTTTGTCGAGAAGCCCTCAGGGTCTGGCAATGGGCTGTGTCATCCCAGCATTTTCTGTTAGCAATGCACATCCCAGGGAAATCCAATGTGATAGCGGACAAGCTAAGCAGGGCGATATTGCTCCCTCACGAGTGGTCTCTCAAACAACAGGTTGCAGAGTTGATTTTCCACAAATGGGGCCAGCCTTGCTGCGACCTTCTTGCCAGCCACATCAATTCAAAATGCAGAAGCTACTTTGCCCTAATACCACGTCCTGGTCATCCCCCGAGAGATGCACTTTTACATGATTGGCCCCCGGGTCTCCTTTATGCATTTCCACCCTTCCCATTAATACCCAGATTTTTACAGAAAGCAAAATCGCTGGGAAGGACTGTTATACTCATAGCCCCCTACTGGCCTCGACAGATTTGGTTTCTGTTTCTCCACCATCATTTGTTGGAAGATCCATGGATCCTGGACCCAGTTCCAGACCTTCTGACGCACCCATCAGGGGACCATCATCCTTCACTGCAGTCCCTGAAACTGACTGCTTGGCTAACCCACTTCCCCTAATTGCCAGGCTTCATTCAATTTCAGAAGATACAAGACAAATTCTCTTGTCTTCTCACAAGCCATCTACCAGGAAATTATATGGCAATAAATGAGAAAGGTTCTCAGTTTGGGCCAACACGCAGAACATTGACCCTTTCCGAGCTCCGCTATCTTCTATTTTAGAATTTTTGACAAAAATTTTTAAGGAAGGGACAGCAGCTGCTACAGTTCGAGTTCAGTTAGCTGCCATCTCAAATTTTCACCTTGGGTTTGGTGGCTCAAATGTTATGGGCCATAAATTGTCTAAGACTTTTCTTAAAGGCGTTCTTCATATGAGACCTCCAATCAAAATTCCCTATTCTCCCTGGAATTTAAACCTTATGCTGTCTCAAATTATTCTTCCTCCTTTTGAACCAGCATCTTCCTGTGATCTCAAATTTTTATCCTGGAAACAATATTTCTTGTGGCCATTACTTCTGCCCGCAGAGTGTCAGAACTTCAAGCATTATCTATCAGACCACCCTACATGATTTTCCATGCTGATAGAGTATCTCTCAGAACAAACCCCTCATTTTTACATAAAGTCTGTTCTAAGTCAAATATCAATCAGGTCATTGAGCTGCCAGTCTTTTTTCCCAACCACTCTAGCAAATTGGAATACATGCTGCACAAACTTGATGTTCACAGACAGCTCAGATTTTATCTTGACAGAACTAAGGATATTAGAAAATCAGACCAACTTTTTGTATCCTTCTCTGAAGCAAGAAAAGGCAATCCAGTGGCTAAAACAACCTTATCTAAATGGTTATCCGATTGTATATCCTTTGTTTATGAAAATGCGAGCATGCCGTTAACACATAAACCTAAGGTTCATTCTACCAGAGCCGTCTCTACGTCTTCTGCTTTTCAAGCTAAATTGCCCCTTGACAATATTTGCGCTGCAGCCACTTGGTCTAAGCCTCATACCTTTATCATGCATTACAAAGTAGATAAGGCTTCAAGGGACAGGTCTTCCTTTGGTTCTATGGTACTGAAGAACATACTCTCATGAGCCACCCAGGGTTGAGGGCGCTAGGGATGCTACCCATCAGTGAGAATCAACAGCGAGATTTAACAACTTCACATAAAGAAGTTATGTACTTACCATAACGTTCCATGTGAATTGTTTATCTCGCCTTTATTCTCACGTCCCTCCCTCCTTCCCCCTCCTGGCTGACAGTTGACTTAGAGGCTAGTACCATCCTGGTTATTCAATATTTCTTGTTCCCCTTTGGGAAGTGTTCTTGCTAGAAATACATAAAAGGGTATGTATATGTTTGTGTATATATATATATATATATATATATATATATATATATATATATATATATATATGTATATACTGTTACTTGCAGCAAACAAGATCTGAGGTAATTCCAGCAGTACATTGTGGGATAAGGGGCTTGGTCTCGAGCTACTGGGAAACCTTGAGCTTTGCTATCGGCCGTGTCGGAGCCGAGGATCGGCTCCGAACCCATCAGTGAGAATAAAGGTGATATAAACAACTCACATAGAATGTTATGGTAAGTACATAACTTCTTTTTATGTATTTATATTACATTTGCTTTTAAACTAATAAATTAAAAGTTTATTTTAATTGCATCACAAAAATTAAACATTAAGTGGCACAATGACCGTATAAATTCTATGCTTTTTAGGAATTGGGCATGTTAGTAGGTAGAATGTGTTTTTTTAAATGTTTTAAGCACACATTGTTATCATACATTATCTTTTCCCTGTTTTTATTGATCACAAATTAATAGCTTATTGTATAAAGGTGGTGGCTTGCAGAAAATATTTATCTGAGGAAGTTGTGGGACAAAAACGTAAAATTGAGCTTATCAGCGTTAATACTGGATGTTTGTTCGTGTATACATTAAAGTCTGTTGAATATTACTACCGGTTGGGACCATTGTGATTTTTTTTTGTTACTGATATACGCAAATGACCCTTATGAACATCAGGTGTTTCAGCTAATTGGCGATTCTGAATCCCCATGACTTGTTTCATCATTTTAATAGACAATTTCAGGCCAATAAAGCCAAACACCACTAGCTGTGGATATGCATATTTCAGCCTTGTTATGACCTTGTCAGCACAGCACAATTTGCATATACCCCATGTGCCTCTGATACAACAGGTTTGGGAGGTCACTCAGTGGAAGTTCTAGCTTTACTGGAGTTTTCATTTTGTTTTTACTGATTGGTTTGCCAGTGACCTTCTCACTCATTATTTTAGTTTGTTGCTTGGGATATTTTTGCAGTGACACTAATGATAATGGACACCAGCTGGGTATAACAGCCCTGTGTTTCTAATGCATAGTCAAAACCTCTGCTTCTGCTGTGCTGATGAGGTTATAATAAGGCTGAAATATGCATATTCACAGCTAGTGGGGTATGGCTTTATTGGCCTGAAATTGTCTATTAAAATGATGAAACAAGTCATGAGCATTCAGAATCGTCAATTAGCTGAAACACGGTATGTTCATAAGGGTCATTTGCATATATGTTATGTGTCTCTGATACAAGAGGTTTGGGAGGTTAGTCAGTGGAAATTCTAGCTTTGCTGGAGTTTTCATTTTGTTTTTACTGACTGGTTTGTCAGTGACCTTCTCACTCATTGTTTTAGACTTCATAAATATAAAATTTTTCAAGCAAATAATATCTACTCCTAGTAAAGACGCAAGACTACTCAGTCTGGTACTTAATAATATAGTTGCAGTATGCTCTACACCTACTGTTATAACTCACCATTGTTTCAGGCAGACCACCATGCCATAATATTCTCCTTAATAACCAAGCCCCAGGCATGCTCATATCACCTTCAGGAACTTCAACAAAGCCAATTTTCTGCAACTAGCTGATGACATTAAAAGCTTTAAGTATTTGCCATCCCCTGAGAACCAACTCTAGAAAGCTATCATGTATACCCCTGATTTCAACTCCCATATAAATTCCTGTATAGAGTTATCTGTCCCCAGCTGCTATAAATATAATGACAAGTTTAATTTAAAACCAATCCCCTGTAGTTGTCCCCTAGTATTAATACATTTTATAACAAAAGAGAAAAAAAATGTTAGCCTTAAAAATAAACTAAATCTCCTCCACACAAAGAAAGGCCTCAAAGGGTAAATAAAGAACTAAGTAGAAAGACCAACACTCACAAGGCAAAATATAAACTAAACATTGCTACACCATATGAAGAACAGTCTCAAAGCATGTTCTAACTGCAGTAAGCTTTTACCCAACAGCACTTCCAACTGTGACCCTAAGCAAATCATATTCTATTCTGTTGGATAAGTGTAGCTCAAAATCCCACACCCCACCTCTATTCAAGCCATCTGGACAGCACTATTAGGTTCAAAGGTATATACTATGTTTACAACCACCAGGGTCTTTATAACCCTAGAGGTGCAATCCAACTCAGTTGTGTCCCTATGTATTATGGGCATTTATTATGAGGGAGTACATCAGGAGGTTTCTAGA
Organism: Protopterus annectens; assembly: GCF_019279795.1. Taxonomy (NCBI): domain Eukaryota; kingdom Metazoa; phylum Chordata; order Ceratodontiformes; family Protopteridae; genus Protopterus; species Protopterus annectens. The sequence goes on along the minus strand of NC_056735.1, from coordinate 1,568,293,373 downwards.
AGCTATGTGTGGAGGGGTATGTTAGTTTGGGCATTACAGTCTACCTCTGTCGATTAGAGACATGAGGGCCAGACCTGGGGTGAATTTCTGCTTTTCCATCCATTAGTCAAGGTTATACCTAAATTGGTTGGGGACAGACTCTGCTTCACATGGATTTGGAGCCTGTTTCAGAGACTGGGATTCTTCTGAGATACATATCTGTCTCGCCAACATGTCTTATTTATGTCACAAACAAAATTTAAATCCTTGGATCAAGTGGTTCTGATGCTGTTCATTTTGCAAATGTGCAAAAGGTCCATCAGAGCTATATCTAAGGAAGCTTTGCATGCCAGGCATAGATCGCCTCTCAGTACTTTGTAGCGCGAAGTTGCTCATAGAGCAGCATCGGGCAGCGCCGGTTAATCAAGTTTAAACTATTTCTGGCTCCGTAAAGTCTGCTCTTCAATTTTTCCCTTAGAACTGCTCTACTTGCAATCTAAACAGCCTATACTCTATCTGAAAAGCTCAGCACTTGCTCCTAAAGCATTTTTTATACAGGTAAAGCACTCTTAAACAAAAGAAAGTACTTCATTCACCTAAATTCCCTTGAGTATCCATTTCCCTATAGGTCCTTTCTGACTCAGTTACACAGCAATCTTTTTCACTATTCTAGCATGTCGAAGGGTCAGTTGCTGGCGTCCTCTCCTGTTCAGCTGGTGAATCTAGAATCTTGAGGCAATGTTACAATTGCCTCATGTACACAGACAACCCTCTCCTCCTCCCAACAAATACAAATATATGCGAGAGATGCAACTATATAGCCAAACTGGAGGATGAGCTCTCTCAACTCAGTACTGGCAAGACCAGTCAGGAGGAGAAGGTAACCACACCCACCACAAACCCAGTCTCACATAGAACTATCACAACTGCAAACCAAACACATAAACACACAAAAACATACTCAGAGGCGCTGATTAAAAATCTACCAAAACAACAGAGGCCTCCAAAGCAGACACCCAAGCAACCGCCACCTCAAAACATAGCACATGCAACACATAGTTCACAAAGTCAGTGTGATAAACAGTCACAGCCCTTAAGGCCAAACAACATGTCAGACACACTTGTAATAGGTGACTCCATAGTCAGACACACTGACATCCAGCTCACCAGACTGAACAAGGAAAAGGTCAAAGTAAGCTGCCTGTCGGGAGCTAGAATCCGCCACATAACACAAGCACTCAGGTCACTCCACAGCAAGTACAAATATGACTCAGTCATTGTACATGCTGGTGTGAACGACCTGAGACGTACCTCCCTGGACTACATGAAAAGAGACATAGAGGAGCTCTCTGATTATGTAGCCCAGGCCGGTATGACCCTGACCCTGAGCAGCATCTTACCCTCACCAAGAATGATGCCACAGTACAAAGACAAAATGATCAGTTTTAACAATTGGCTTAATTACTGGTGTCATTCTAAGGGGATCCAATGTCTGTCTGCTTGGGATGACATGCTCGACAAGCCACGCTGCTTCGCAAGGGATGGCTTGCACCTGTCACCCCTGGGCTTCCGGATATTGGCCAAGGCTCTTGCCACCCCATAGTGCCTTTTTTAGGCAAGGCTCAAATGACAAACCTACCTCCCTAGAAAACACAAGTGGAAAAAAACTAAGGGTAATGCTGCTCAATGCCAGAAGTCTAAACCTCAAGATGCATGCTCTCGAAGCCCTCCTCAGTATGGAGAACATCGATGTCTGTGCAGTGACTGAAACCTGGTTCAAGGCTCCTGAGAGCACCCCAGCACTATCAGGTTTTACCTCATATCATGCTTTCCGGCCCCAAAACTTGGACTGAACCACAAAAGGAGGGGGAGTATCCACATTCATCAAAGATACCCACACCTCCAGGTTAGTGGCAACGCACGAAACATCGGAGACCCATCCAGGTGCAACTAACCATAGGCAAAACTGCCTTACAGTTTGTAGCATGCTACAGACCACCCTCTCAAACTCAGGAACCCCACACAACCTTCCTGAAGACACTGGAGAGTATGAATGTTTCTCCAAATACCATCATATTGGGAGACTTCAACTACCCAAACATAGACTGGGAACATTACTCAAGCCCCAACACCCTAGCCCAAAGGTTCCTAGAATTCATAAACTCAAATGCGATGGAACAACTAGTCACCACTCCCACAAGAGGAGACAATATACTAGACCTGATTATCACAAACATGGGGACAAAATGCTCCACACCGGAAGTATATCCCTCATTGGTAAGATCAGACCATAAATTAATCTCACTGGAAATCCACATCCCGCCTCCACCCCTTGCACAAAAGACCACAGTGAAGAACTTCTCAAAAGCCAACTTCACACTTCTTAAGACTGAAGTGGTATCCTTCAAGGCCCCTGGGCCAGTGGAAACCACAACCCACACTGCTGAATCCTCTACAAATGCCTTCTACGGGCACCTTCAAGAATGCATGGATCATGCAATCCCAAATAAAACCAAGACCCATTCCCCCAAAGGCAGGCGCCCGGTCTGGTGGACCCCAGCCATAAACAAACTTTACAACAGGAGGAGGAAGCTACTACATGACAGAGCAAAATCCCTAAAAGGAAAGGCATCTCTGATCAGTACTAGCAAAAACTACGATCACTCATAAAATCATCCAAGGCCAACTTTGAGAGAAAAATCGCAAAAGATACAAAAGACAATCACAAGGCCTTCTTTAGCTAAGTTAGAAACCTGGGTGGAAACTCCCAGATATGCTCAGAGTTAGTCCAAAATGACACAAAATACACTGAACCCACTGACATTGCCAACATTCTGGCAGACAGGTTCAGTGCAAATTTCTCCTCCCCCTCCCCCCCAAAAGGAGAAATAACTATCCCAGCAGAGTGTAGCCTCCCAAACATCTCAGATGCCCAGGTGAGAGCCGCCTCTAAAGCTAAAACACAGCATCAATGGGACCGGACGGTGTCCCGGGCTGTGTGCTACATGAACTCCAAGAGGAACTAAACCCACACATAAGGCTGCTGTTTAATCTTAGTCTTACTACAGGATACGTACCCAAAGAGTGGCGTACAGCAACAGTGGTCCCACTTCACAAAGGCGGTGCTTCTATGGACCCTGGAAATTACCGCCCCATAAGCTTGATGAGCCTGGTCTGCAAAGCTATGGAGAGGATCATTATGGAACTCATAAACAAAGACATTGGGGACCTACAGACATTGGATCCTTCCCAATTTGGCTTTGTCAAGGGCAGATCCTGCCTTTTGAACTTGGTCGACTTTTTTGAAACAGTCACTAAGGCCATTGATGAGGGTAAGGCAGTTCACACAGCCTACCTTGACCTTGCAAAAGCCTTTGACACAATACCCTACTCGGGCATCATAGACAAACTCACCAGCCTAAATGTAAACCCATATGTCACAAGATGCGTTGCAAACTGGCTCAAGGACAGAACCCACAGGGTCAGAGTTGCTGGAGCTATGTCAGACTCTAAGCCGGTCACAAGCGGTGACCCACAGGGCTCAGTCCTGGGACCCCTCTTGTTCGGCATTTATTTTTCCGAGGTACAGGCAAACATAGGAGGATTGTGGCTGACAAAGTTCGCAGATGACTGCAAACTGGGCACCATAATTGATACTCCAGCGGACACAAACATCCTTCAGAGAGGCCTCATAGAAACAGATAATTGGTGCCATAGCCATGGCCTTAAGCTGAACACCAAAAAATGTATAGTCATACCCTTTGGGAAAAACAAGGTACCCACAAATTACCACATAGGTGGTAACCCATTAAGTACGGAAGAGGTAATCAGGGACCTAGGGACCCAGGTTGACAGTAACCTCTCATTTGACACTCACATTGCCAAAGTGGTTAGGAAGACCTTCTATATTGCCCACCTTATCATGAAGGGTTTCACATCTAGATCAAGAGAGGTCATTGTGCCCCTATACTCTTCTCTTATCAGGCCAATGATTGAGTACAATGCCCCATTTGGGATGTATCTTACCTGACACCTGCAGCAGTTGGAAAGACCCCAAAAGTTCCTCACCAAGAGGATAAAGGGTCTTAAACATATGTCATATGCTGCCCGACTGAAAAAACTCCAGCTCTATTCAGTCGCATACTGCCTACTCAGAGGTGATCTGTGCCTGACGTACAAGGCCATGTCCAATCCAGAATTAATGGACATGCTCCACCTCAGAAAATCCAAATCCATCAGAGCCACGAGAGCAAGAGACTTAAACCTCAACACAGAAATAAATAGGACGTGCTGGAGGGACAGATTCATAACCCAGAGGCTCCCTACACTCTGGAACAGAATCTCAATCCATGTTAGGCAGAGCCCCTCACTAACTCTATTCAAGAGAAATCTTGACGAGTGGATGGGAGATCGTAGGTTTACCCCGGGGGTCATCTCTGTGTCACTACTAGACAGAGGCACAGTAAACTAAACCCTAAATGGGCGTAGTATTCTCATCCTAAGGGGTGGTGAAAGCCACACACACTCTGGCTAGGCTTATAAATGCCCTAGGGCAGATAGCCTAGTACGAACCTATGAACCTATGAACCTATAAAGATAGGGCTTTAAGGTGATCCATACAGGGCAATGTGTTCCTACCCTGGATTCTCCTGGTAAAGCACCTTTGTGGGCATTCCAACTGTTGCATATGTCTCATCACGTACATGCCATACTCAATGGTGAGCCTAATAAAATCTGAATAAAGTGGCACCATGACTTCCTTGAACCTGGATGTAAGTTCTTACTTATAAGTTGGATGACAGAGAATAATTTTCTTGCTATTTTGGCCACATGTTTGTCAAAGACCAGATTACTGTCTACATATATTCCCAGATCCCTGACTACTGGGTCATCACTTAGGGTCTCTTATTGATGGAGTAATTAACTTTAATGGCAGTTTTTCCAAAAGACACTATAATGCATTTCTTGATATTGAGTTTTAGTCAGTGACTTTGTCACCAGTAATTTGTCTGTGTTAAACCCTCTTGTAAGATGTTTGTGTCATGGGGGGAATTTATGTTAGCTCCTGATTGGCAGTCATCTACAAATTTTGTCAGCCAATGTCCCTTGACATTAGCCTTTACTTTTGTGAAGAAGATGCCAAATAGAAGTAGTCCCAGCATGGAGCTCTGAGGTACCCTAGTCTATTAGTGCAGGTGGTTTCACCAATTTTGGGTTGCTAGGTTTTGTCTGTGAGTCAGCTTGCAATTCAGTGAGTTACATAGGGGGTTATGCCCTCTTTGGTGAGTTTGTCAACTATATCTGAGTAGGGTATTTTATTAAATCCCTTAGGGAGGTCCAAGTAAGTGGTGTGGACCATTTTCTCTCATGCGTTGTCATGACAACCTTCTCAAATAAGTCCACCAGGTTCAGTAGACATCACCTTCCCTTGATAAAGCTAATCTGGGTTGGTTCCATGTCTGAAGATTGCCTATGTCCTTGTTGATCATTTCTATGACAATTCATTCCATGACTTTGCATATTCCACTAGTCAGAATAATAGGTTTTTAGTTTCCATTGTCAGTTAATGGATTCTCTGTGATATTTGAACAAATCTTAGAAACCCTCTGCAAAATTAAGAATTTACCTCTATAGGTCTGGACAGCATACTGGTCTATTTCATTACTGACACAAAATATTGCCTCACTGTCTTCCTCACAAACCTATTCCTCCTTAGCGTCTCCATGGGGTATATACCAAAGGCCTGGAGAATGTTTTTTTTGCTACCTTTCCACAAGGGTGGACCTGCTATTGTCCATGAGAACTACAGGCCAATCAATTTTACTAGTATAATTTCTAAAATAATGAAGTATATAACCACATATCATATAAATAAGGGTATTAGTAGCTTACTGGCCATGGACCCAAGCAAATGTATCTTTGTGTGGGGTAGATCCTACCAATGTAACCTAATGAGTTTATTTGAGAAGGCGACAGAAGCACTGGACAATGGGAAGTCTAGGCATTTGGCCTGTTTGGATCTGGCCAAGGCCTTCAGTAGTATTCCTCCCTCTGGCACTGTATAAAACTGTCACAGATGAGTATAAACTCTGATGTAATTAAACTTCTTTGTCTTCTTCTTCTTCCAGCTGCTCCTTTTAGGGTTCACCACAGTGGATCATCTGTTTCCATTTCTTCCTGTCCTCTGCATCTTCCTTTGTCACACCAAACACCTGCATGTCATCTCTCACCACATCCATAAACCGTATCTTAGGCCTTCCTCTTTTCCTGTTAACTGGCAGCTCTATTTTTAGCATCCTTCTCCCAATATACCCAGCACCACTCCTCAGCACATCTAAACCAATGCACTCTCACATCTCTGGCTTTCTCTCCAAACCATTCAACCTGAGCTAACCCTCTAATACACTCATTCCTAATTCTGTCTATCCTTGTCACACCCAATGCAAATCTTAACATCTTTAACTCTGCCACCTCCAGCTCTGACTCCTGTCTTTTTTTCAGTGCCACTGTCTCCAACCCATATATCATAGCTGGTCCCACTACCATCTTGCAGACCTTCCCTTTCACTCTTACTGGTACCTGTCTGTCATAAATCACTCCTGACACTCTTCTCTACCTACTCCACCCTGCTTCCACACTCTTCTTCACCTGTCTTCCACACTCACCATTACTCTAAACTATTGATGACAGTTATTTAAACTCATCCACTTTTGCCAGCTTTACTCCCTGAATCGTCATCATCCCTCTTCCTCTCTCTCATTCACACACATATATTCTGTCTTAGTCCTGCTGACCTTCATTCCCCTCCTCTCTAGAGCATATCTCCACCTCTCCAGGATCGGCTCAACTTGTTACCTACTCTCACTACAGATCACAATATCATCCGCAAACATCATAGTCCACTCGGAGTCCTGTCTGATCTCATCTGTCAACCTGTCCATCATTATTGCAAATAAGAAAGGGCTCAGAGCTGATCATTGATGTAATTCCACCTATACCTTGAATGCAGCCATCACTCCTACTGCAGATCTCACCCCTGTTTCACTGCCCTCAAACATATCCTGTACCACTTTTACATACTTCTCTGCCACTCCCGACTTCCTCATACAATACTGTAACTCCTTTCTAGGCTCCCTGTCATATGCTTTATTTAAGTCCACAAAGACACAGTACAACTCCTTCTAACCTTCTCTATACTTCTGCATCAACACCCTCAGAGCAAACACTGCATCTGTAGTGTTCTTTCCTGGCATGAAACCATACTGCTGCTCACTGATCATCACGTCCCTTCTTAACCTAGTTTCCACTATTCTTTCTTCATGCTGTGGCTGGTCAGTTTTATCCCTCTGTAATTACTACACATCTGCACATGACCCTTATTCTTAAAAATCATTACCAATACACGTCTTCTCCACTCCTCAGTCATCCTCTCACTTTCCTAGATTTTGTTAAACAACCTAGTTAAAAATTCCACTGCCATCTCTCCTAAACACCTCCATGCTTCCACAGGTATGTCATCTGGAGCAACAGCTTTTCTATTCTTCATCCTCTTTATGTCTCTCCTTACTTCCTCCTTACTAATTCATTGCACTTCCTGATTCACTATCCCCACATCATCCAACCTTGTCTCTCTCTCATTCTCTTCATTCATCAGGCCCTCATAGTACTCTGTCCATCTGCTCAACACACTGTCTACGCTTGTGAGCACGTTTCCTTTGTTATCCTTTTTATTATTATTATTATTATTATTATTATTATTATTATTATTATTATTAGACATTTGTTAGTCGGGTTAGTCTGACTGGGCAGACACCCTTTTTCAGCACAGACCCAAGGAGAAAAGCTCCAATAGAATGTTAAATATAGTAAGTATTAAACAAATTAACATCCGAGGAATACAGTTTTAACTTATACATAGTTAGAAAAAGAATTATACAAAACATTGTTAAAACACATTTAAGAAGAGATATGTCACACATAATCATGTTATAAATCATTACAATAGTAAGGTAAAAGCTTCGTCTAAGAAAAACATTTGCAGCATAGAAGTTGGCAGTCAGTAAAAAGCCAGTGAAGTGAAATAAGATAGTAGATGTGTAGTTGTTTACAATTGCAAGGAGCCCTATTAGTGATATAGAAAGAGTCAGAGAAATGGATTGTAAAACAGAGAAGAGAATGCAGTAATGAGAAAAGCCTGTGAGGGCTCAACACTGAAGATAGATTAATATATCTTACAGAGCCACAGACTTATGAAGAGTAAAAATTCAGGACAGAGGAGAATAGAGGCAGAGAAGGTAGAATTTAAGTTGGATCATCATTATCACCCTAACCTGCTGCATGTCTTTCCTAGCTCGGTCCTTCTGTCTAGCCAATTGGTACAGGTCCTTTTCTCCCTTCTTAGGGTCCAACCTTTCATACAACTCACCATACACCTTTTCCTTAGCCTTTACCACTTCTCTTCACCATGTGCCTCATCTCCTTGTACTCCTGTCTACTTTCTTCATCTCTCTGACAATCCCACTTCTTCTTCACCAACCTCTTTCTCCATATACTCTCCTGTACTTCCTCATTCCACCACCAGGTCTCCTTGTCCTCCTTCCTCTGTCCAGATGTCACACCAAACACTTTTCTAGCTTTCTCCCTTACCACCTCTGCTGTAGTTGCCCAGCTATCTGGTAATTCTTCACTGCCAGCCAGTGCCTGTCTTAACTCTTCCCTGAACTCCACCTCAAAATCATCCTTTTTCAACTTCCATCATTTGATCCTTGGCACTGCCCTCACTCTCCTCCTCTTCTTCTCGATCACCAATGTCATCCTACAGACAACCATCCTATGCTGCTTAACTACATTCTCCCCTGTCACCACTTTACGGTCTCCAATCTCCTTCAGACTGATCTTCCTGCATGGGATATAATTCACCTGAGTGCATCTTCCTCCACTCTTGTAATCACCCTATGCTCCTCCTTCTTCTTAAAATACATATTCACCACAGTCATGTTCATCCTTTTATCAAAATCCACAACCATCTAACCTTCTGCATTCCTCTCCTTAACACCATACCTACCCATCACTTCCTCATCCCCTCTGTTCCCTTCACCAACATGCCCATTGAAATCCGCTCCATTTACCACTATCTCACCCATGGATACACTCTCTACCACTTCATCCAGCTCACTCCAAAATTTTTTTTTCTCATCCATTGCACACCCAACTTGCGGAGCATATGCACTAACAACATTCATCATCACACCATCAATTTCCAGCTTCATAAGCATTACTCTGTCTGCAATCTGACTTGCAACTGCAATACTCAAATCAAATCCAATCAGGGTTAGACATATTTTTTATCTAAAACACTCATCACCAGTGGTATCTCCCAGGGTTCCTTGCTGGAGCCACTACTCTTTAACATCTACTTCACTGGTGTCAAACCTGAGATGAGTGGCCTACTGTTGACAAAGTTTTCTGACATCTGCAAACTTTGAGTTGTTATCAGTTCATGTGAAGACACTAGTATCATGCAAAAGGTTCTAACTGAAACTTACTTATGGCATCAGGGCCACAGACTAAAGTTAATCACAGACAAATGTAGGTGCTGTACAATTTCGGAAAAAGGAGCACCCCTACACTTTTCATATAAATGACACCCCCGATTAGATAATGTTGTTAGAGTCCTTGGTACAATTGTGGACAATTAACTCTCCTTTGCCCTTCATGTATCAACTATCATTATACATTTTTTTTTAAATAGTTCAGTTAATTACTAAAGCATAGACTCCACATTAAAAGAAGTCATTGTCCTTATATAGTAAGCACTCATCAGACTTAAGCCTGAATATAATGCCCCATTTGCATGTATGAATCCATACATTCAACTTGAAAAAACAATATTAATACTCTGACAAAGAAACTTTCATGTATGATCTCCCTAAGCTACAAGAACAACTAAAAGCTCAATCTCTCTACTCTATCACTTACAGACATCTGCATGGTGACCTCTTCTTGACATAGAGGGAAGACAACAGACTTGTCCAGCTTGATCTGCTACATGTTCTTAAAACATGTAGCACCACAGATACCTGCTTTAGGGAGGTTTATATCATAAGCTAGAAAGCTGATAACTCCGAAGCACAAAACTCCAAACTGCAAACTTCAAAGTTCAAAAACGTCAAACCGTAGAACGGAGATCGCCATAGAGTGCAGAAAAGGAAGATTTCCCTTTACTGCACTGTAGTGTGATCTCGGAGTTGGTATATTTAAGTAGCGGGGGGGTGGGGGTGCAGGGGGGCTTGCCCCCCTGCATAGAGCATTTTGTTTTTTGTTTTGGGTAATTAGGGTTTTTTTTTTTGGTGGATTCGATGTTGTCAGCTTTTGAGGTTTGAAGTTTGCGGTTTTAACCTTCTGAGATATCAGCTTTCGATTATGTCATATAGACCCGCTTTAGGGACCTGAATCTAGAACAAAACATTGACAACACCTGCTGGCTCTCACAGAGAATACCCGACTGATGGAATAGACTTCAACAAAACCAATTCCCTAACTCTCTTCATAATTCTCTGATCTCACCCCTACACCCCTTGAGGAATTAGGTAACCGAGAACTGCAATGGCTAGGCTGCCCTGCCAGTGGTCCACCTGACAAATTGCCACATATCTACCAGTGAACATATGAACTAGAGACATATGCCTAAATCCTGGAAACATTTCAGTAGCATAATTTATTTCCATTATTTGAACATGTGCTAATGTCAAAAGGGTAAAATCCAATCCTGAGAAGTTTAGAACTATCAGAGATGGGGTACACCCTAAAGAAAAGCTGAACTAGAAACATTTCATGTTGTGGTTAACTACATAGTCAGTTTTCACCAGCTTAATTCAACTTTAAGGCAGTTACTGAAGCAGATGAGTGAGGTTAACTTTAACAAAGTTTACAATGATACAGTTTTCCTTTATTTATTTTGTTATTTGTTCAGTCCATTTTTTGTCTGTGAATGTCTAACAGGGCAAATAACAATTCAGTGGAGGCCTGAAAAGAAAATCTCCACAGAAAAAAATATACAATGTCACACATTAATATAAAGAGTAAATGCTATATAGGATAATAATTACAATACATAGATATAGGATTAAACAAAAACTTTCAGTAAATACATTAACATAATTGAAATCCAATCCTATTGATAAACCTACATTGACATACATTGGATAAACATTAGTTACATTACAATGAAGTAGTAGATGATTGTGAGTAATAAAATTGTGTACTTTGATTTAATTGTGAGTAATGTGTGTGTACTTTGATTTAATGCCAAAGAACAAGTTGTGGTAGAACAAAAGTACTGCAGATATATATGGTTAAATGAAGGAGAGGCACAGTGGCTGATTACTACTAATTTAATCTTTCAAGAGTGCAAAAGACATAAAAGATACTTGCATTTTCCCAGAAACCAAAGAGCTATTTACACACAACCAGGTCCTGTTTTTCTTATTACTTTGTGTGTAAAGAATTACATTTATAGATATATTTAACAAAAGGACAAGATGCCATTCTTCTAGAAGAAGGCAAAAAAATGTCTGTTTCACTGTAAAAAAGAGCTTTACACAGTTCTTTGTGGATGTAAATACAGTCAGAAATTCTTGTTTGGCAGAAACATCACAGAATCTGACAAGGAGCCACTAGAAGCAATATTGACAAGCCATTAGCAACAGTACCACCTTGTTTGTGCAGAATGATTTTGTATTGACAAAGCTATTCCCTGAATTTGTGCATCATACAGGTAAAGGCTTTTCTGTACTTGATATACTTCAAACAAAAAGTATGCCATTTGATAAAATGGTTTGAAGAAACAGAAAGGATGGATGCGCAGTTCAGTGTGGCAATAAAAATGTACCTATCAGTAAACAAAGGGAGTTAGCCATCAACACAGCAAGTTCCTAGGGTGCACAGCTTTCTTTGTTAATGCACACTGTCAAATGTCAATGGCCACAAACAGGAACACATTGTCCATAGTTAATCGTTAAATACTGAAACTACAGAGATGTCATTACACTAATGAACATTTTGAAGAAGGATAAAAAAATCATTATTATTTTCTTTGAGTACTGACAAGCTAACCTTCATATATGTAGGTCACCTAGGTGTGGATGCAAAAAAAGAGCAAGACGCTTTCTTTACTGGCTGAGCACAACTAAACAAATGAAATGCCTAATTAGTGAATGTTTACATGCATCATAAGGCACCAATGAAATCCAAGGTAACTTATGTTGTGTTTGAATTCCACAAAGGCAAAGGTAAGTATTTACTACTTATCTGTTTATGAGGACGAATGAACAGTCCATTATCATCAATGATTATTATGACCGATTCTTCAAGCTGAAGACATAGAGTGTATTATTTCTATAGTCACTTCAAACATGAAAGCTGTACTTTTCAGGCCTTGTGCTTCTCAGAAAATCATATCAAATAATGGTTCACAGTACAAGACTAAAGATAACAAATGCTCTGCAGTTATATTTGACATGTCATGACAAGTCTCTTACATCTACTGAACATTGGGATAACAGAGAAGACAGCTCATTTTAAGTTATTCCTAGGCAAATAAACTGTAAAAAAAGAGCCATATTTGAGATTACCTAAAAAAGTAACACTTTTGTTAAAAATTTGTAGCCACCAATGCAGCTCCCATTAGATAAACAATGCATTTTTATTTAACAAAATATAAATCAGCTGCCATACCTCTCAGCCTCTTAGACCAAGAAATCTGGACAAAGCCATAAATAATGGTAGGACAAAAGCCCAAAAATAGAGACACTTTTTAAATATTCCTCTTACAAACGTAGAAATTTGACAGAATAACAGGTTTTGCATTAACATGAATTTTCTGATGGGTGTGAAGTCTGAACTCAAATGTCTGTTATTAATTTTTTGACTTCAGCTCCCAATGATTTGCCTGAAAACCACAAATTTATGAGAAACAGACCAAAAATATGAGGCAAAGTCAAAGATCTGGACATTCTACCAAAATCTGTACAGTTGAGATGTATGTGAACATCTGGTCCCACTGACAGTAAATCCAGAATTTGCAATAGAAAGAAACAGGTCCAGATTCAAAAAATAATTTTTGGAAAGATGAAGATGTTGCATGATGTTTACAAACTACTACTGATCATCTATGATAAAAAAAAAAATCCCTTAAGCATGGCATTAAGATCAGTGAACACAAAATGGAAATGACAATATATGGCTTCTAGATTCAATTATTTGCACCCTGCATGCAGTTCTGAAACAAGCCAATGGCATGGCATGTCAAAGCAATGAGCACAGAACTGCAGGAGAATATCAAAAAGAAGGTTAGTACAAGAGTGAAACACTCTCATTCATAAGCCACTTCATAGTTCAGCTACATCACCTGCCTAGTGCAGAAGATCAGCCAAAAATGCTGCTAAATGTTTTGAAGTGACACAGACCAGCCATCATCCATGCCTGCCCTTCATCCAGCTGTTTGCCAGGAGGTGAACAGTCATGAAATAAGTGCAGGATGTGTGCCACATGCATGCACCAAAAATGATGACATGTTTGCCTGTATCAGTTCTGAGGAATGAAATTCCAACACTTAGACTGCCAAGTATCAATAACAAGTCTGTGTATAATCTCGGTATAACACACTTAGCATAAGGTAATGACTTCCTGGAGTATTCTCCCAGTTCTGAGACATAACAGCCTCACATTTACTGTACAGTTAGCAGAGATGGACAGCTCAGTTCCTCACATTGAAGGGTGGCAGGGAGTTGAAGTCCCTACAAAAATGTTTGAGTTTTCTGGGTATGACTTTGAGAATTCTCTGCTATGAAACACTGATTTGAAGTTTAATTTTGTAGCTCATTGTTTCCATGCTCAGGATTGTAACACAGAGTCTGAAGGAAAATTATACACATCTGAAAATTAAATATAGCTGTTACAGGCAACAGTGGCATTTTAGGCATTCCAAAACTTGATAAATTCCTCAAGATCATGCATGACTAGGTGGCAGCCTATATTAGGTTTCTGACACATTGAAGCCTTTAAAGGTACATTTCACCTTCCCAGAGTCTTGGGTGCCATTGACTTTATCCAAATCACTATACAAGTCCCAAAAGGTGATAAATATGATACATTCGTGAGTAGGAAAGAATTGTTCTTTGTCATCTAAAAAGTCATGTGCTCAGCCACAAGGATAGTAAGAAACACCTGGCATATTGTATGATGCACACATTTGGACTACGTGGTCATTGCTTGATCGATGTTCTCCTAAAGTCAATTTTAAATAAATAAACCATACCAAAATCCTTCTTGCTGGGCATATCATACTTAACCAATTAGTGAATGAATAATAGGGCTGAGGAAACAAATGCTTAAAGGGACTAGTACAATGATATTTTCCTTTGTGAATGACGGTAGCTATCCACTATACCCATGGTTCATTACATCCATTCACATCTCATACAACATCATGCAGGAAACGTTCAGCAAAGTATATTGAGGGATGAGTGGTATTGATGAGCATGTCTTTGGGTAACAGAAATTCCAATACCACTGCATGAATATAACTGAGATGCCTTCCAATTTGCAACAATGAAAACATCACTAACAGTCACTATATGCCACACAGCACAGCCACATAACAAAAGAGCATAGTAACCTCTATCTCGCCACAGCAGCAAGATCACTATTCTAGGTATCAAAAAGAGAATGTCAGTGAAGATAGCAGTGAGAAGATCTTTGCGAAGAACATAAGATACCAAGAAGAGGTAAGCAGGTCCGCATTATCTGGGATTAAGGGACACTGCAATGTCTGTCGGGTACTATAAAAAAATGCATATGCAAAGTGTTCTGACTGTAACATGATGCATGCAGCTAGGTGTTACCTAGAGTAGCATGACATATGAAGCTGAGTGTTAACTAGAGTAACATGATGCATGAAACTAGGTGTTACCTAAATTAATATGATGCACACAGCTGGATGTTGCCTGGAGTAACATGATAAATGCAGCCGGGTATTACCTAAAGTAACATGATATATGCAGTTGAGTGTTACCTAGAGTAACATGACGCATGCAGCTAGGTATTACCTAGAGTAACATGACATATGAAGCTGAGTGTTAACTAGAGTAACATGATGCATGAAACTAGGTGTTACCTAAATTAATATGATGCACACAGCTGGATGTTGCCTGGAGTAACATGATAAATGCAGCCGGGTATTACCTAAAGTAACATGATATATGCAGTTGAGTGTTACCTAGAGTAACATGACGCATGCAGCTTGGTGTTACCTAGAGTAACATGATACATACAGCTAGATGTTACTTAAAATAACATGATACATGTAGATGGGTGCTACCTAGAGTCTCATACTTCATGTAGCTGGGTGTTACCTAGAGTAACTCAATATATGCAGCTGGACATTACCTAGAGAACCATAATGCATGCATCTCTTATGTTACCTAGAATAACATAATATATACACTTGGGTGCTACTTAGAGTAGCACGATATATGCAGCTGGATGTTAACTAGAGTAATATAACATACGCAGCTGGATACTACTCAGAGTAACATGATAAATTCAGATGGGTGTTACCTAGTCTAATATGATAAAGGCAGCTGGCTGTCACCTGGAATAACATGATACATGCAACTGGGTGTTACCTGGAGTAACATGATACATGCAGCTGGGTGCTACTTAGAGTACTATAATGCATGCACCTGGGTGTTACCTAAAGTAACATAATGCATGCAGCTGTGTCGTAACATGATGCATTCAGCTGGTTGCATGTATCATGTTAGTCTGAGTAACATGATACATGCAGCTGGTTGTTATCTAGACTAACAGGATTAATGCAGCTGGGTGTTACTCAGAGTAACATGATACATGCAGCTGGTTGCATATATCTTGTTATTCAGAGTAACGTGATACATGCAGCTGGGTGTTACCTAAACATGAAACTAGTCGCTGTGATTATTTGGCAACACAAGGCACATTAACCATGATGTATCCTGTGCAATGAAAGGCAACAGACATAATCATGTTCAACATCAACCATTAGGTTTCACGTGGCACAGTCATCACCAGTTATACTGGTTCCAAAATGCAGACATAAAATAAAGTTAGGGGATAACACATCATGTGGAGGGAGCATTACAACTAAAGGTGACATAACACCCAAATCTTTGGTGGTGCCAGACTGTTGTGTCCAAACTCACACCTATGCTAATATCCGTATGAACTCATCCTTAGTCAGTTTTGTGTGTTTGGCACTTTAGCTAACCTGCCTCACTGGAGTCACAAAGCTGCATATAACAGTTCAAGAAATTACTGGGATTCTGAGGCAGATCTTGGAGTTTGTCACATTCTGGCATGACATCTCAGTGGAAGTATCACTATAAAAGGATGCAATAAGCGTCACCAATGCCTAATTTCATTTCAGTGACAGTGCTCTTGCATACCACTGCTGTGCTTCCTATTCCCACAAGTTCTCTCAAACCTAAAACTTTCTAAACTTTTTCTGCTGTCAGTCCACCTCCATTCCTCATTTACACAGATCACTACTTTCTGCACTAATACCTTCTGATCTTTAGATATATGCCTGAGAGGTTGTTGTTTTCATATCCTGTTTTATAGAAGGACATGCGAATTTTCAGTTTCCTTTAATTCTTTTGTAGTATATGGAGCATCATGATTACACTAAAAAATGGTTACATAATATCCTGGTTATACACTCCTGTAGTGCAAGACCCAACCATAACAATGCTTCCAGAGGTGTGTAACAAATGTTACACACTTCCTAAGTGCTGTCACTATCTAGTATCAGGGAAGTGATGTTTCTTCACTCTCAATTTCCCCTGAATAGCTTTCCTCATACATCCACAGTAGTTTACAGATGTCAGTCTGTAAGTAACTCTTAAACTAGGGCAGTATTTAAAAACTGTGCCTTATCTTTTCCTTACTTGCTGTCTACCTGACAGTACTTGCTAAGTGCTTTACTGACATTCTAAGCCATTAAAACACTTCAGCCTTGCTTTTTTTTTTTTTTTTTTTTTACAGGTATTACATGAAGTATATAAACCCCCATTCACTGCAGAGTTATGATCAGGTCTCACCAGTCAGAATCCATTATTACGTGTTCTTAACATGGATGCTAAAATTCACCTTTCAAGATTCACTCTCAAGGAGAACTTCTTGGCATCCATTTCTTGGACCAGATCATGATCCTCTGTATTCCTCACTCTCTCCTACTTTAACCTTCTTGACTTAACAAACGATACTATTTTTCCATTTAAACAATTCAGATAGTACATGAAAAGTTGCTGTATAAGTGAGAGCAATTGTTGTTACATTTATCTAAGCTGTTCACATTCAAATATGAGCAGATTTCATTTTTGACTCTATCCCAATCATAGGTGTCATACCTCCAACCTGAAAACATAAAAAATCTGGACAAAAGCACATGAAAACTAGATGCAAATCTGCACGGTGATTAACATAAAATTTTCATACATAATTATGTAACCCCACGCACTCTGGTGGAATTGTGGGATACCAACTTTTAAACACAAATTGAAGAACAGACAAAATATTACACACAAAATAAACAGAATAGTGTTTTATTTAAATTAATATTTGAACTTGTATCAAACTTTGAACTTGTATATACTGCAAAACTAAAATACAATTTTCTTTTATAACAATAAAATTAACTGCTTCGCCCTTCTACAGCCAGAAAATAAATGAGCTGGATTTAAACAGAAGAAATCAGCAGATAGGTAGATTTACAGACTGATTGCTTTTTGGCAAATGCAATCAGCTCTTTCAAAGCAGAGAAGTGTAGCAATTAATTGAATTCAAATAACTGTAATAATATATGGATTAGGTAACACCAGAAATACATTAAATATAATTTCTACAAAGATAATCATTTTGAAACAATATTTTCTATGGAAAATATTTAAGCAATCTATTGCAGAATTATCCATACAAAACATTACCTTTGAAACACTTACATTTAGGCTCCTAAACTAACATTGCCTTTAGCTGTTTTTTAAAAATGATCACCCACAAATAAAGTGCCTGTTGCCCTTGAAGAATAAATTGTCTATGTTATATTAAAAAATGATAAGCTAGTAATATTGCAATAGGGAATGGATAGCAAACTGATAACAGGTTCATAGTTACTAGGTATCTCCACCAAAGGGGACATTCTCAGGACTGCAGCATCAGCATCCACCCCCCCCCCCTTTAAAAGTACTACACAGTACAATACCAGCAATCCATTTACCAACTGTGGGAGTGGAACCCACAGGCTTCTGCATCAAAAGCAAGTATACTACCTGTTGTGCTACTAACAACATAAGCATCCTTGGCACAAGCAGCACTAAACTTCTTTCCCCTGAAGAACTATGCAGCACAAGAAATCTGGAAAAAGTCAAAATTTATTGGAGGGCAACAAAGGCCCAAAACCAGGGACATATTTTAAACATTGCTTGTATAATCTTAGAAAGTTGTTAGAATAAAATATTTTGTGTTACCATGCATTTTCTGAAAGATAGGAAGACTGAAACGTAGATGACTGTCATTATTTAGTGAATTCATTTCTCACTCATTTGCCAGAAAACCACAAATTTTAAGAGGAACAAACCAAAAGTATGAGCCAAACATTCCAGACAGGTGAGAACTATGGACGTAACTCCTTGAATCACATGTGGTGGTATGGGTAGAGAATTTAGGCTCTTGCTTCTTGCACTTAAAGTACAGGGTTTGAGTATGGGTAACCCTAACCACCAGATGTTATGTTGTCCATATCTTGCCTTCATTCTTGCTGTTTAGGTTCAGAGCTGAGGGGCTGTATACTATAGCTTGATTGTTTTTACTGGCTCGAGGCTAGCCCCTATCCCAACAGACCAACAGACCAAAAGTATGAGCCAAACATTCCAGACAGGTGAGAACTATGGACTTAACTCCTTGAATCACATGTGGTGGTATGGGTAGAGAATTTAGGCTCTTGCATCTTGTACTTAAAGTACAGGGTTTGAGTATGGGTAACCTTAACCACCAGATGTTATGTTGTTCATATCTCACCTTCGTTCTTGCTGTTTGTGTTTGGAGCCAAGGGGCTGTATACTATAGCTCGAGAGCTTTTACTGGCTTGAGGCTAGCCCCTATCCCAGCATGCCTAGCTGTAGTTACCCAGATCTCGTTTGCTGCTTGCAGCATTGAGATTGCGAATACTGGCTCAGGCTATGTGTTCTTTCTCTTATTATATTTTTGAGCAAATATTTCTAGTTTAGCTTAGCTAATTTGTTAACTGTAGTTGTCCTTAGCATTTCCATCTATCCATATCCCATCTGAGTGACTTGTTTTTTGTGCAGATTAACTGTTTTTCTCTCGAGCCTTTCCCCTCCTTCAAACCCATTTAAATTAGAGAGTTCTTCTTCTCCTTCTTGGCTTTCCTTTAACTTTTAAGGAGTTGCCATTTCAGTTAGAGGCTCTCCTTAGGTGGGGAGTTCATCGTTTAACTTAGAAGCTCTCCCCCCATCTCTTTTTCCCTATCTGTTTAAAAAATAAATAAATAAAAGGATATTTTTTTCTCTATTATTACCATAGTTGTTTTCTCTTTATCTAGTGTGATTAATAGTGTTATTGATAGTCTTGTTATCATCAGTCTATAGCCTTAAACATAGTGCTGTTTGCTATTATATCCAAAGATTCTGCTAAGGATTCGAAACCTTCGGGTTTCAGGAAATGTGACTCATGCTGCTAAAAGATGTCCCTTATGGATGGGCAAACGAGTTGCGTATATTGTTTAGGACCTCTTCACCTGCCGGACTCGTGCTCTATGTGCCATGCCTTTACGTCACGAGTCCTGCAGGAGAGATGAAATAAACTAATCTTGAGAGGTTTGCTGAAGAACCCCTTTGATGTGGCCATGGTGGGGATGCAACCAGCTAAAAAATCAGATAAAGTCAAGCCTTCATCCTCTTCGGCTCCAAGTTCAGAACCGTCTAAGGACAAATGTAAGCCAAAAGCTAAGTCAGACCTGACTTTCGGTTCTGACGAGATGTCTTCACCTATGGCTCCATCTGTGTTTTCGGAGCCAGTAAGGTCCCATAAACATTCCAGGTCTCCTGCCTTGGAACCAGTGAGGTCTGCTCCACAGTCCATTACTACAATCTGTGGCGGGCAGTCACCGGTCTTCAACCCATTCCTCTCAGTCATCCAAGAGCATCTCGGATGATGATGTGGAGAGGGTGGTAAAGAGGCTTCTTAGGATATCAGCATTAGTCAATATACTTTCGGGCCCTTCCCAGCTGACAGCCCAAACAACACCTGTCTTGATTTCTCCTCCAACTCCTCTGAGTTTGGAGCCCAAGTGTATGGAAGTCATAGTGGTGGAACAATCGGTTCCAGTAACCTCCTCTGGTCTTTTGGTTCTGACTACCGCTCCGATCTCCTCGATACCCCCTTCTATCGAGGGATCTGTGGGCTAACACTCCCCCGTCGGCTCTGAGGGGGAAGTGGCATCAGACCCTTGTCTAGCTCTACTCTCCCTCGGTACAGATCAGCTCGGATCCTACATCAGCCTCAGAGCCATCGCCCTTGGTTTGGAGGAAGTATCCCACTTCTTCAGAGCCGGAGATTCTTTCAGGTCAGGACTGCAATGCCTTTGAGGCGATGAGGAGAATGCTGTCTGCTGAGACAGCTCCACCCTCACCTCCATTGGCTCCTTTGCTGTCGGTGCCAGTGTCTACCTCTGAACCTCCCCTCCGCCCCAAGTGTAGGGAACCCATGCTTCCGGACAACCCATTGGGATATCCCACCTCATCCAAAACTTCCCCTGAGCATCCCTTGGAGGCGGTCCCTCGGAAGAGGACTTGCAAGAGGAAGCATGTGGACTCCCCTGAGTGCTTGACATCAGACACAGACTTGGATGACTCAGAAGGGTCCCCACAGTCCTCTTCTGAAAATGTATCTTTTTCAGACATCTTAGAAATCCTCAGACAGAGGGGTGACTGGAAGTCTCTTGCCCCTTATGAAGATGAGTCAGTGTACCTGGATGCATTTGGTTCCTGACCATCCACCTTTTGGGTGTCTCCTCCTTTTGACCCACTATTGCACATAGTGAGTCAGAAGGCTTGAAGCTCTCCAGACACAATGGAACCAGTTCTACAGAGGCCCAATAAATTCATTACAGCCCCCGAAGACAGGCTCTTCTTATCTAAAGGTGTTTCTGTTGATGCTATGGTGGTGGCAGCAGCCATCAAGAAGGAATTAGAGGAAACTTCTTCATCTGTCCATCCGCATAGTAAAGAGTCCCATACAATGGACAGATAAGGGAAGTGTATGTTTTCTTCAGCAACCTTTACACTCAGGTCACTGAATTATTTGTCTCACTTTACAGGGCTTTAAAGGGATCTCCTCAATGAGTTAGTAGATACCTTACAGGATCCTACAGCTGTGGGAGCCTCAGATAAGGTGGCTTCTTAGCTTGGGACCTTGACTTCAGTGGTTAACTCCTCCACATGCTGCTCATTTCTTATGCAGCCGATGGGACGAGCAGGGCGACAGGCACAGGGTAGACTTACACAGACACTCCTGGATGCACCTTTGTCATTTTGAGGAGTCCTTCAAGTTTTCCTTTACCAATGCCCCCTTTGACAGCTCATCCCTGTTTGGGCCTCAGGTAAAAGAGACTCTCACCAGGTGTGAACAGGATGGTAAAACTCTCTCTGCCATGGGAGCACATTTTTCTGCTCCATCTAGGCCCTATTCTAAGGGCCAGAAGAGTGGGAAAATGTGGTTCTGGAAATCCCAGGGAGCTTTGCCTGACACACATGGAGAATTTTCCCCCAGGGGCAGAGGGAGAAATTACAATGGAATATGCTGACCTCATGGCAGTGGGGGTCCACAAAACCAAGGCAACAGAGATAGTTTCTCTGGTAGCCCCTTCCAGTGCTCCTGAAGGGAGGCCCAACTGTCTGACTTGGAGACAGCTGGGGGGAGATTATCCTTGTACCAAAAAGCCTGGCAGACAATCACAGAAGATACATGGATACTATCCATAATATCCGGAGGTTACAATATCCCCTTCTCACTGCCTTCCCTATCAAAAAGACAATACTCTAGCCCAGACATTCCACCCAGGATTTGGGATCAAGCAAACCTAGAGGTTCAATGGTTGCTAACAAAAAGAGTCAAGCAGGAAATCCCCGCAAACCAAATTGGATCCGGAACTTACTCAAGGTTCTTTTTAGTTCCAAAGAGAACAGGGGACTGGAGACCCATCTTGGATTGCAGCAGGCTGAACAAGTCAGTCAAGAAAACAAAGTTCTGGATGGTAACACTGCAGTCCATTCTTCCCTTTCTGGGACAGGACAATTGGATGTGCTCCATCACTCTCCAGGATGCGTACTACCATGTAAACTGGACAGACAGTCAAGGAGATATCTACACTTCCGGCTTGGAGCCAGTCACTATCAGTTCAGAGCTCTGCCCTTTGGTCTCACCACAGCCCCCAGGGTGTTCACCAAATGCATAGCAGTAGTTGCGGCTCACCTGAGGCATCAAGGATTCCAAGCGTTTCCATATCTAGACAACTGGCTCCTTACTGCCACCACCGAGCATCAACTAATCATGGCAAGGGAATACACAATCCGCTCTTGTCCTCAACTTGGGATCACCATAAACTATGAAAAATCTGCCTTGTTGCCTTGTTAATATATTACCTTTATAGGGGCAGATTTAGACACAAGGACCATGATAGCAAAGCTGCCGCAAGAAAGAGCATTAATGATCAGTCACCAAGTTGTCATGCTGTTCACATGAAAGAGGATTCAAGCAAGATTTGTCCTCAAGGTTCTTGGTTCTATGGTGGCGGCAATCACTCTGGTCCCTATGACTCACTTTCACATGAGAATTCTACAGTGGCTTCTATTTGCACAATGGCCATTCCAGGAATTACCCATGTCACATCAGATTCTGATCACAGATTCCTGCAAAAGGGATCAGGAGTGGTGGCTTCACTCCCATATGATGACGACAGGCAGGCCATTTCTACAACCCCCAACCTATAGCCACAGTGACCATGGATGCTTCTCAGATGGGGGAGCATTATCTGGGACAGATTGTTCAAGGGACTTGGCAGGAACACGAGTACCACATGCACATCAATGTACAGGAGATGAGAGCAGTGCTTCTGGCATTGCAAGCACTTCAGGAATCCCTACCTACAGGGACTATAGCAATTCAAAAGGACAATATGTCAGTAGTATGGTACATCAACAAATAGGGTGGAACCAGGTCTTACCCCTTGTGTCAAGAGGCTCTACGAGTTTGGCAATGCGTAATGTCTTCCCAACACTTCCTGGTTGCAATGCATATCCTGGGGAAATCCAACGTAATAGTGGAAAAGCTCAGCCAGGCTATCCTGATGCCCCACGAGTGGTCCCTGAAGGAGAAAGTTGCGGACTTGATTTTTCACAAATGGGGCCAGCCATGCTGTGATCTGTTTACCACCCCCCTCAACAACAAATGCAGCAGCTACTTTGCCCTAGTCCCACCACCAGGACAGTCACCCAGGGATGCACTTGTTCACGATTGGCCTCCAGGACTGCTTTACATGTTTCCACCTTTTCCCCTGATCTCCAAGGTTCTTCAGAAAGCACAGTAATTGGGTTGCAAGTTAATTCTCATTGCCCCTTACTGGCCTTGTCAGATATGGTTCCCATTCCTTTGGCCTCACCTGCAAGGGGAACCTTGGATCCTGAACCCAATGCCAGATCTTTTGAGGCATCAGTTGGGGGCTCTCCACCCTTCCATTCAAACTCTCAAGCTCACAGCTTGGTTTCTCCACTTCCGGTCTTAGCCAGGCTTCCCGATGTTTCCCCAGCAGTTCAACACATTTTGATTTCCTCCTATAAGCCCACTACTAGGAGACTTTATGCTAGTAAATGGAAGAGGTTCTCTTGTTGGGCAGCCAAAAATCAGGTTGATCCCTTTACTGCTCCCATTTCAAAGATTCTTGAATTTCTCACTGAAACCTTTGACCAAGGAGCAGCTACAGCTTCTATCCGAGTTCAGTTTGGCTGCCATTTCAAATTTTCATATGGGAGAAATGGGTTCCAGTATCATGTCCCATAGGTTATGCAAGGCATTCCTAAGAGGTACTATCCTATTAAGACCTACGATAAGAGAACCTTTTCCCCTCTAGAATCTAAATTTAGTTTCAGACACTCTGATTCTTCCCCCTGTTGAACCATCTGCTTCTTGTCCACTCAAATTTCTGACTTTGAAGGCCTTTTTCTTGGTTGCAATTACTTCAGTTAGAAGGGTTTCAGAATTAAAAGCCTTATCTATTCATCCCCCATACTTGATTTTACATAAAGATCAGGTTTCTCTCAGAACCAACCCCTCCTTCTTACCCAAGGTATGTTCTGACTACAATTTGAATCAATCCATAGAGCTTCATGTGTTCTTCCCCAGTCATGGCAACAAGGCAGAGTACAAGCTTCATCAACTGGACATTCAAAGACAGTTACATTTCTATTTACACAGGACCAAGGAATTTAGAAACTCTGATCAACTGTTCATATCCTTTGCGGACAATAAAATAGGTTGTGCAGTCTCAAAGATGACCTTATCAAAGTGGCTTTCAGACACTATAAAATATGTCAACGAGTTGCATAATCAAAAACTTCCAGGAAAAATTAAAGGGCACTCAACAAGGGCCTTATCTATCTCTATTGATTTACAAGCTAGATTGCCTTTGGATTCGATCTGTGTAGCAGCTACATGGGCTAATCCTCATACCTTTATCACTCATTACAAAGTAGATGTGACCTCCAGAACAGGGCATCCTTTGGTTCCACAGTCCTGAAGAGTTTTTTCCAGTGAGCCACCCAAGAATTAGGTGTGGAGATGCTGTTCCAAACAGCAAGAATGAAGGTGAGATATGGACAACATAACATAAAGAAGTTATGCACTCACCATAACATTCCATGTTGGTTGTCCTTGATTTCGTCTTCCTTCTTGCGTCCCTCCCTCCTTCCCCCTTCCTGGAGGATCGGGAGGAATCCCTTGTTCTATTGCTATACTCACTGGGTTTCCTTTATACCATACCTTACTACTCTTAATATTGTGGAGGGATTACACCTTTATATGTAGGTGTCATCGGATATATAAAGTAGAGTATATCTCTTGGCTTTTTATATGGTCTAGTGTTGGGTTATCACAAACGAGATCTGGGTAACTACTGTTAGGCATGTTGGAATAGGGGCTAGACTTGAACCAGTAAAAGCTCTCGAGCTATAGCATACGGCCAAGTCAGAGCCGAGGATTGGCTCCGAACCCAAACAACAAGAAGGAAGGCGAGATCAAGGACAACAAACATGGAACATTATAGTGAATACATAACTTCTTCTTATACCTAACTGGGGCATTACACACACACACACACACACACACACACACACACACACACACACACACACACACACACACACACACACACACACACACACACACACACACACACACACACACATACACACACACACACACACACACACACACATACACACACACACTTGTCTAAGAAAAAATGCAGCAGCAACGTTCAGCCTGGCAGTCTAGCTACTAAGTATGCTTGTATCAATGCAAACAGACCTGAAACATGAGATAAATGAAGCAACATTCAGCCTGGTGCTACTAACAGTACAAGTCCACTTGTATCAATGCAAACAAACCTGAAAAATCAATGCAGCAATGACGTTTAGCCCAGAAGTCTAGCTACTAAGTACACTTGTATCAATGCTAAAATCAATCAAATCGATCAATGCAGCAACATTCAGCCTGGCAATCTAGCTACTAATAGTACAATGAAGCAACATTCAGCCTGGCAAACAGACCTGAAACATAAGAAAAATGAAGCAACGTTCAGCCCGGCAGTCTCTTGGCTAAAATCAATCTACTAACATTCAGCCCAGCAGTCTAGCTACTAAGTACACTTGTCAATGCTAAAAATCAATCAAATCAGCAACGTTCAGCCTGGCAGACTAGCTAGTACACTACACTTGTATCACTGCAAACAGCCCAGCAGTCTAGTATACACTTTCGACTTACCTGGCAGAGCCAGTGAGAAGCTGGAGCGGTAAAGTTAAAACTAAGAAGTAATAAATGGCTCACCTCGGCAGCTGAATTCTGATGTCATTGTGCCCTACATGTGATGACATCAAGAACACATTATCTTAAAAAAAAAAAACTGGGAAATTAAAGGGGCCACTTGGGAATTCGTGGCATCCCAATATTTTGTCCTCAAAACCGGCATTTACCAAGGAATTTGGTACGGTTCACAGGTATGCTGGTGTTTATTGTTCTTTTAACTGTATGATCTGTTTTACTATGAATCAACTGTAGGTATGAACTCCATTTTTTCTTCAGACATGAACATCTGTGTCACAAACACCATAACGTTGTGTTTTACTACACCCTTCAGTGTACTTGCAGACTTATCAACAAATGAAAATTCCATCCTTCTAAAATGCTTGTGTTGATGGCTGTAGGTTGAAGTCCCCTATGAGTTGTATAGTACCACATTATTGTTACTGTAGGGTGGGTGTTTGTTTATTGAACTATAGTATGTGTAACATAGTCAAAGTAAGTATATGTTTTAGCTGCATTTTGTCATGGTATCTGTATGTCTCTCCTCCGCTCTTTTTCTCACAATCATTTCTATTATGCAGAAGTTGTTTTCTTTTATTTGTTTTTGTCTCTGCATTTATTTCGCATTCATATGCAGCAGCATCCAGACCAGCAACCATTTCTGTCATCCAGGCCTGTCGACCCACCTCCAGTGGCAACTAGACCATTGTCACTGACACCATAACCACTTATGTCCCAGACCATCACTTTTACCTCCACATCTCTGGCAGCACCTTAACTGGGAACTGCCACCAGCCTTCCTCCAGAAGGTGTTGCTTTATAACCCACGGGTGGCAATGACAAGTTAAGCAGACACCTATGTTACCAGGTGGTAGCTGGAGGAAATATTTAGGGGGGGGGGTTAAAGACAGGCAGCTGGATGCCCACATCAGCTGGATAGAGACAGTTCTCCAGCAGCTCATTGAGTCTTGTCCCTGCAACTCACTAGCTCTACCATCTAAGCCAAGGACCAGTGGTGAGAGAACCCAGGCTAGTTACTGTGCTCCCACTGGAGTGCGACTGGCAATGACTGCAACTCCACTACTCATGCTAGCTGTCATCCTGGTGTTCCCCTCCCTTTTGTGTCTATGCCCACCTATGTTTTTGTCCAATCCTATACATACCCATTGCCATTCCTTGATGTGTCAGGTGTCTTCTTCTCTGTTTTCTATCCCATCCCTCATGGTGTCAGCACCTCCCCGACAGTCTTGTCTGTCTTCTGTGTTCTTTGAATGCCCCTGTTACCTACCCTAACTCTTTTTCCTTCCTCTTATTTCCCTTACTAGCTTTCCCAACTTACTTTCTCTTTATATATAAAACACTAACACCTGACCCACAACTTTTTCCCCTGTTTTTCCTCCTCCATCCTGCTCATTCGCTGATTTTTCAGCTTATATTCTACTTTCTGCTTGCTTCCCTTTTTTCAACACATTTCCTTTATTCCCATTACGTCTTTTATTTTGGTGATAGAAATAGATCTACACACATGCACTGTGGCCTCTTAGTACTTCCACATCACTTCTGCACCTTGTCACTGCACTCCATTTGAGATTGCACAGACCCTCACTGAGGCACAGCTACTACTGATAAGCAGTGATTCTGCACCTTGTCACTGCACTCCATGTGGGATTGCACAGAGCCTCATTGAGGCAGTAAGGCACAGCTATTGCTAATAAGCACGGCTTCTGCACCTTGTCACTGCACTCCATGTGAGATTGTGTAGAGCCTCATTGAGGCACAACTACTACTAATAAGCACTGCTTCTGCACCTTGTCACTGCACTCCATGTGGGATTGCACAGAGCCTCATTGAGGAACAGCTGCTACTAATAAGCACTGGTTCTGCACCTTGTCACTGTACTCCATGTGGGATTGCACAGAGCCTCAAAGAGGAACAGCTACTGCTAATAAACACTGCTTTTGTTCTGTTACCCTGCAGCTACGATGTTGTACTGCAATCTTCCTGTAGTTCCTGCTGCAGCTGTGAGCAGGATATTTTATGCAGTCCTTTCACTGCTTCCACCATATATTCATTCTAAATTAGCATCAAGCCTTGTTGAATAAACAAGGTAAACAGCAGTGGCCTCGCTGTGATCACGCCAACCATCTCTTTGAATCACACAGTTTATTTGGTCTTTAGAATAATGACATCAACATTGTTTGGATGGCAACTTTCGTCATGCAGGTGTATTTCTTTCTTAACTTTCTCTCTAAAGATTCTATATTTGTATGTTGCAGTATGATATACCTTAACATTTAAGTAATTTAATCTTCCATGCCTTTTCATGAATGAGAAGGTAAGACTCATTAATATTCATGTCTTAATTGTTCATATCTACCCCCTATATAAAATTATCTACACACCCACACACACACACAGACACACACACACACACATATATATATATATATATATATATATATATATATATATATATATATATATATATATAAAAAATGTATATTTATATATCTATCTATCTATATATATATATATATATATATATATATATATATATATATATATATGGGTCCCCTACACATGGTCAACATTTCACAATGTTGAAGACCATATGGCCGAGACTATATGATCGACATTTGAAATGCCGACCATGCGGAACCGGCATGCTGCGATCTCGGAGTCGGTATATTTCAGTTACATGGGTGGGGGTGCAGGGGGGTGTAGCCCCCCTGCTAGCACTTAAAAAGTAGGTTTATGTTGTGTGTTTTATTTATTTTTTTTATATGTTCGAAATTTTAGGAGTCGAACATATGGTCTCGGCCATATGGGTTTCGGCTTTCTAAAATTTTGAACATGTATAGTACACATATATATCTATATATATATATATATATATGTGTGTGTGTGTGTGTGTGTGTGTGTGTGTGTGTGTGTGTGTGTGTGTGGCACTGTTGAGAGGTAGAAGGAACACCTTAAATAACTTCAGGTGTTCACTGAACAAAACCTCATCTGCAGAGGTAGTATCAGAAGCAAATGTTGGAATTGATTTCATTTCAGTAGTAGATGAGATCACTTCAGCCATTAAACAGCTTAATTGTGGAATGGCTGCAGGAGTAGAGTAGATATGGTTGGAATTACTGCAGATGATGGATACTGTTCAAATTTTGTTTCTAATGTGCCTTTTCAATGTTGTATTGAAAGCTGGGACTGTACCATTGGACTGGCAAACTGTAGTAGTGGTCCCTATTTAAAAAAAAAGGAAGAGGAGGTTGTAATTTAATTATACAGAGATCAGATGTTTCAGTTTGCCCAGAAAGTATATGCCAGTGTGCTGGAAAGGAGCCTCCATCAAAATTTAGTCATTTTTATGAGGAGAATCATTGTAAGTTCTGGCCTGACCATGTAGCAATGGATAAACTCTTAGCACAAATGTAGGAGAGGTCACTGTAGCTTGCCAGCAGTGTCTATATGTATTTTATGGATCCAGAGAAGGCATATGACTCAGTATCCAGGGACACCTTGTGGTGCTACAGCAGCATGCAGTCCCAGGTTGATGCTATATATCATTCAGCCACATATTTCAGAAGTGATTAATCTTCATAGGTTCATAGGCGTTTACTAGGCTAATGATGACAAGGGCCTTTTTAAGCCTAGCCTTGCATCCCAAATGTGTTTGCATTCTTAGCCTTAAGTTAAATATACTGAATGGGGGCTTAAGACTCTGCCAAGCAAGTGACAGGTCTCACCTCTTGTTTATGATTTTCATGAACAGGATTTTGGCACATTCAATATTTACAGAGTACCCAGACTGGGGGGGTGACACGTGGGCATCTTTGTAGTTAGCAGACAATGTTGTCCTATTATTAGTCAGCAGTGATCTCCAGGGTGCACTTGTTTAATTAACTGAAATTAATTTAATTATGAAGTGGTAGTGAAAATATTAGACCCTACAAATTATATGTAATAGTTTTCCTATAGTAAAGAGTGTGGTACCTTCTGAAAGGTGAAGGAGGGCAGCTAACTCAAATGTGGAGCTTAAGTATCTCGGGGTCTTGTTCATGAAAAAAGGTTGACAGAATTGTGAAACTGACAAGAGGATGGGTGCAGCTGTGGCAGTATTGCAGGTATTGTATCAACCCTGGTTAGGAAGTGAGCTCTGAGTCATAGGACAAAGCTCTAAATTTACCAGCCAATATGTGTCTCTGTCCTCCTCAATGGCAATGAGCTTTGGAAATAGCCAAGACAAAGAGATCAGGCCATTAGCTGTGACACCAATAAGGTGGTCACATAGGTACTGTTTCAATCCAGACACATGGCAAATTGACTGACTGAGGCTACCATTGAAGTATGCTATAAAAAAGTTGTATAGTTGATTACAGCATTTAAATGCATTTATTCCTTTACTAGTGAGAATCACTTCTAGCAAACTGCTAGCTGCCGTGATTCACCATGGGTTTTTCTATTATGTCTAATAGCTGACAAAACAGAGTAAGTCCCTCATCCCATGGAGGTGTGTATGTGTGTGTGTGTGTGTGCATGGGGTAGAACCCATTTAGTACACTGTTTTTATTTATCTTTGACATGGATTACAATTATGGAGCTGCTGATAATTTGATGGGTGTGTTTAGGCTGTATAGCATAATGGTGCTTTGTGGATGCATAACATGGAGGTATGTTGCTGAATGGAAACACTATGATAACCACTAAAGAATGCATAAAATATACCTAAAACTTTCAACCCCAAGAATAAAACACTCTTCAAAACTATATCCAGTAAAAATCATCACTGTGAACTAAAACAGATGACCATTTCTCCCAAAGATTCCAACAAATGAAAACCTTATGATCCACAAACGAACAAACACCAAAAACTAAAATGTCACCCTCTCCATAAATAAAGCAAAACAAAATCATAAATCTACCTTTTCCCTAATAAAAAGCAGAACACAAAGACATCACAACAAAATACTTTAAAAGATCAGTTATTTTCTTTCATTTACTTTAACAGGAAAAATTGAAACTAAAAGCTATGAAAATCCAAAAATACCTTATTGCAGGAATCATGTTATAACACACATAAATCTTAAGCTAACATTCAATGCAACTTAGTGCACACCATTCTGAGTGAACAGACAACACAGACATAACTCACACCTTCTTCCTCCTAGTTTTAGTTTTCCTAATGATATTCTTGCAGCTTTAAATATTGACAGGAATTCACAAAGGTTACCACAAAGTGTAGACTGTATGTATACTTAGTGTAATCTTTGTGAGTGACTAGAAAGCACAAAAAATGTGATAATAATGTTCTTGAATACATATCATGTACTTAGTGTAGACTTAGTGGAGGCTTTGTTGAATCTGGCCCTATATAGCATAACTATAAATAAAACAGCAAATTAGCAAATAGTAAGACTATTTTCACATTGATTTCAAAGGGGAGGGGTGGCTAAAGAAAGCACTGACAGCCACAAACAAACAAATATTACTAAAACATTATTCTTATCCTTAATAAATCAAAATCAAAATCATAAACCTGACTTCCCTAAACACTACTAAATGTCATTCCCACCATAAATAAACACAAAATCATAAACCCAACCCCCTGTAAAAAAGGAAAACACTAAGAAATCCCAGCAAAAAGCTTAAACAATTAGGCAGTTTCTTCCATTTACCTTAATGGGAAATTAAAAATATTCAAGCCTACAAAAATCCGAAAATGCAACACTCCAGAAAATCACTTCCACTAAATTGAATACTGAAGGCATAAATACAGTAAAAAGCAGACCTTAAAAGTTAAAAAAAATAGTTAAGCTGTCAACCAAAAAAATACAATCGGAATGCCGGAAGATTAACAACTGCATCTATGAGTGTCTATTTTGACATGCAAGTAGTCATGCCTAGCTGAAAAAAAGTAGCTTTGTTAAAGGGGCACCTCAGATTCTTTCTGATTAGGGGCTCTTTGATGGTATAGAGGCACTAATATTAGTACAGATTGCTGTAAGTCCTGGACTGAATTCTCCCAACAAAGATATTTTTTTCTTTTATACTGTGTGATTTAAATAATGTCTTTGCAGGGCTTTGCTCTTCATTGTGTGAGTGTATGTGTGTGTGTGTGTGTGTGTGTGTGTGTGTGTGTGTGTGTGTGTGTGTGTGTGTGTGTGTGTGTGTGTGTGTTTCTGCATGTAATTTGCCTTTGAAAGCATACTGGTATCCCTACCTCAAAGAAAATGCTTTATTAAGGGAACACTCTAATATAAGCTTCTTTGGGTATGCCATAAAAAATTTGCTTTGGTAGTTCTAATCAGTGACACTGGCATTAATTTTTGAAGGTTCTAACTTCATTTTCCAGTAAAAAGGCTTACAGTTTCCTTTCCTATTCCATGATTACATTTGCTTGTGTAAGCCATGCTGTGATGTTAGGCTCTGTTGCTTTGGCAAGGTGAAGTGAAGAGTGAAACACCAGAGGACGTTTCACCTACTGTGGAACAAGTTGAACACGTAACTATGCTGCTCAAGGAACCACTTGGAGATGTCCTATAAGAAGGGATATTACCTGCCCAGAGATATCCCCATTGAAAGAAATTAACAAGATAAACTCTTCTGTGTGACAAGCAGACTGTGCAGTCTGGGTTGCAGGGTCAATTAAAAGTATTTTTCAATATCAGGTTGTGATTTAGTTGTTCAGTTTTTCACAAACAATGTAGACAGAAAGAAAGATGCCCTACAGAGTTCACTGAAGGGGCTGTCAGCTTTCTCAAATATAGATCTCACTGTTTTTGGGAAGAGTGTGAAATAGTTAACTTCAATAAGTATGTGAACCTGTTTCTAAATCTGCATGCTACTGCATGTGATTTGGACCAATGGCCAACCAAACTTCTTACATTTCACTTTGACATTTGGTCCATTCATCTTTAGAAATTTCCTGCCCTGTGTGCCATTGGGTGCTTTTCCATCAATTTTATAGGAGTCCATAATCACACCATCTCTAAAGAATTGCACCAATTTTCTAAGTATTGTAGATAATTACTGCTCGATCTCAAAACTTCTGTAAGGTGAGAAGATTATCAAAAAATGGTGAGAATGCTGATTGATTCCTTTATGAAACAGCACTGACTCTCAGATCTATATTAGTCTGTCTTCAAAGCTTGTATAGCACTAAAGTAACACTGACTCAAATGGTCAGTGATTTTCTTGTGTCAGAAAATCAAAGGTTTATTTCCATCTATGATGGCCACCTGTATAGTGTTCTTGAAAGAAAAGACAATTTTTGAGGAAATGTTTTTCCAGTTAATTAAAAACTGTACACACAACTTGGAAGAACATCATTTAACACTTTCCTCTAAATATATCTCAAAAAGAATTTTACTGGAATTTTAAGATTTCCCATTGTTTCTGGATATCAGATATCATGCTTTAAAACAATAAGAGTATTAGCACCATCAGAAAAGCACTTCACCAACAGCAACCGGGATGACAGAAAAGTAGATCTATTAAAATAGATACAACTTTACCAAAACATATTAGCACTTTCGTCTTACAATTAAGACTTCTTCAGATATATGCAACAGAATAAGTACTCAGCTTAAAAAGACCAGTAAGGTCACGATACAAAAAACACAACAAACTATTAAGAAGGAAAGGAGAGGCAAAGCAATTTAAAGTCACCATCAGAACAGATCTGCAACAATTAATCTCTGTAGTATAAGATTTTAAAACTAAAAGCTGATCAGTTTTGGGAGAAAATTATTTTTTTTTTTTTAAAACCAGCGATACAAAACAAATGGGACTTTTGGAATTCCCTTTTTAATAAAAGGGCAATCAGATTAAGAATAAAGTCATAGAAATAGTACTTAGTGATGTAGACTGAGTAGCGTATTAAGAAGCTCAAACTGAGATTTTATTCAAACAAAATACCTAGCCAGCAAATAAAATGAAAGACTTAGAAAAAAAGATCTCAGCAAAACACCATAACAGTATTTTGTATACCTTAGAAAATTAAGGAGAATACAATGCTGGGTAATCAGAAACACTGACTACAGTAAGCCTATGATTTTATAGTTTTACATAGATCTGCATCTCAAATATGTATTTTTTGAACTTAAGTTTGCAGGTAAGTTATACTTTTATTTGTTTTTAGTTTAGATTGTTTCTGTTATATATTCATAGGTTCATAGGTAAGTGCTAGGCTAACTGCCCTTGTGGCTCATTTCAGGCTACCAGTTTCCCTGTTTTGCTCAAATTAATCAATCCTATTTAATTAGAGAGTAGCCTTACCTATCCCATGGTCAGTAATTATATACTATCCCAAATGAGAATAACTGGGATCATAACATTGATAATGTGAGGGGATTCATACATGGGCTAAGGCATTTAGGAGCAGTGTTTATACATTAGTAGTAAGGGGGCAGTCCTAGGGTAAATTTTCTGTTTCCCATCCATAGATCCAAGCTGGGCTTGAATACGGACAAGGATGAACTTTGTTTTATGAGGATAGGGATTGTGTTCCAGAGAAGCAGTATCCTCTGCCCCTCCCAAGTGTTCTGAGCATTTCTGATGCCGTTTTAGTTGCTGATGTGCAGTAACTCATTAGTATTGTGTCATAGAATGTCTCGTATGCCAGACACTACGGCTCACATCTTAACAGTCTGTAGGATACTGAGTATGGTTACAGAGCTTTGAGTCAGTCCATGTAGGACGTGCTGTTTATGACTTATATAAGTTTAATAAGGTATATTTGTGAGCATTCTAGTTGGTGCATGTGTCTAGGCATATATATGCCAAAAGGTGCATTATTCTCAATGACTGGCCTAATGAGGGCTCAGTAAAAAACATAATAACATCACTAAATCTAGACATAATCCCTTTGTTTAAAGCTATCCAATATAGAGGGACTTTCTTACAACAATGGACACATGCTCGTCAAAAGTTAGGTCACTGTATGCACATAAGTTCCCAAATCCCAAACAACTGGGTCAACTCTTAGGGGCATATTATCAATGTGATAGTTCCCTGAGGTATATGACTTTCCAAAGGGTACAATAATCCATTTTTTAGCATTTAGTTTCAGTCCATGATTTTGGCACCATCTACATATTTTGGGACAAAACTTCCTGCAGGATGACTAAGTATTTAGGGATTCAATGGCTTTTCCAAGCTTGCAGTTATCTTCAAACTTAGTCAGCCAGAGCCCTTTGGTATCAGATTTTACTTTAGAAAAGCATATGCAAGCAAGAAAGGTCCCAGCAAAGAATCTTGGGGGACTCCACTGGTGATTGGTGTCTTTGTGGAGGAAACTTGCCCTATTTTAATTTCTTGCATCCTATCTGTGAATCAGGTACAATCCAGTAGGTGATGTTGGAGTTTATTCCTAGTTTATTTAGTTTTTCTACTATAGCTGAGTGGTGTATTGTGTCAAAAGCTTTGGCCAGGGTGAGGAATGTGGTGTGTACTATTTTGCCTTCATCCATTGCTTTGGTGATCTTTTCAAAAAATCCAAAATGTTGAGTAAGCATGACTTCCCCTTGATAAATCCAAACTGAGATTGATCCAATGTTTGGAGGTTCCCTAAGTCCTTATTGATTAGTGCCTTGATACATCTTTTCATGGTTTTGCATATGAGGCTGGTCAGACGTATATGTCTGTAATTCCCTGAGCCTGTGGAAGGTCTTCCCTTATGCATGGCAATATTGTAGCTGTACTCCATTCGCTTGGTACAAAACCTACATGGAGGCTGAGACTGACCGTGTTGTTAGTGGTATAGCAAAATCATGCTTTATGGTATTTAAGATGCATCCAGAGATATTGTCAGGATCCATCAGTGCAGAATATTTATTTAGGACGTAGTCTTGAATGATAGCTGGAAGCAAGCCAGTTTCAGGTATATCATGAGGGATAAATGGACTGGAGAGACAGTTAAAGTTAGAGCTAAATTGATCGGTCATAAGGTAGTAACATCATTCACAGTCAGCGATTGCTGCATTATGCTTTTGAGATTATTAACATAATTAAAAAATACATTGTGGTTGAGGTTGTTTTGGCTTGGATAGCTATTGTAGCTTTAAATTTGGTGTTGGTGAATTTTTTAAGCTCGTGAATTGTTGGCTTGTTTGTTTGTCTGTTTGTTTCAGTGACAGTGGCTCTAAGATTCTGGGAATTACTCTTCTTACTTTTGGTCAAAATTATTATTTTTTTTATTTTAAAGCTTGTTGATTTTATGGTTTCACCATGTGGGTTTATTTCTGGAGTTTGCCCTCAGGATACAGTTGTGTCTATGTAACTGTTTATATCAAGTTTACTGTCTCATATTTGAAGATAACATTAAATATTAAAACTCAGATAAACTGATTAAGAAAAGATACATACAAAATCTTCTGCTGCATGCATCTAGAGTCAAGTAATACATATACGGATACATTTATAATACACAGAAAAATAAATGCTATATCACTAAGTATCTTATCTTAAATATTAAGCATATTCATAATGGCCAGAAGAATGGTGGACTTTATAAACACATGAAATTAAATAGATCAAATTCATTTTTACAGCAGCTGCAAGTTTTCAAATAAAAGTTTGAATGACTTATTTCTAATAAATATATTCTATTAATTAATTTGTCAGTTAACTCTAAAACAGGAGGTGTCGTACTTTTATGGATAATTGTAGTGATGCCTAGAATTGCACTTTCCTATAAATATGAAAAAGGAATATTTGCTGTGGTAATTATAAAATATCAAAATAGATTATTCACATTAGCAAGGATTTGTTGAATACCTGGCCTTGTGGTGGAATATGTCAAAAATGATGTTTAGATACCCTATTGAATAATAAGAAAGGCAATCTGATATTAGGGGAAGATTTTTATTGAATTATAGAAATACCAAAAATTCATAACAGCAAAAAACCTAGATATCATAGAAAAAATGGAAGAAGAATGTCACATCTAAATGACATAAACTGCTTAAGACATTCATGCATTATCCATACAATTTTGGAATATAAACATTAATTGATAGGATGTTAATTTCTTATGAACTTTAACTCTAAAATGAGTTATTTAAAATAAATGCACTGCACTTTTTTAGATAATACATTTGTTCTGAAGTTAACTGAAGTAAATTAGTTTAATTAAGATAACTGCATATGTGACAGAATTGGACAGATTTATGGAATGGTTTATGGTAGAATGGTTTAATTTAATAAAAATGACATGGTTGATATGACTACTCTGTGGGATGCATAGTAAAATATTCACATGGTTTTGACACAAAATAAAAGAATATGATAGTCAGTTGACCAAAATTCAAATGGATGCAGACACTCCCCTGGATTTACGAAGCCCGTTATAGCGTGCAGGATTAGTCTAAGAGTTATTTTTGGCAATATGGCTGACGTGCGATCCAGGAACGAGCTCCCGGGATGTGCACGTGAGCTCGTAGACTAATCCTGCATGGACTGAGCTCATGTATGCATATTACCCTCATTTTCAGGTGAAAACCATGCAAATGAGGGTAATATACGATCAAAAATTCGGTGCAGGACGAGTGCAGTGTGCAAAAATATACTCAGTTAGTAACCGAGTACATTTCTGCAATCTACAAAACGGAGCTATGACAGCTCTAAATAAAGGCTGCATATCATTGAGGAAGCATGCCAATGGCCAAGTAGAAGGCCATTGGCATTGCAAACTATTAGAAAAAACAAATAACCTTTACTTTTTATTCACCAATCTTGCCTGTTTAAGCATAGGGCAGCAACATGCAAACAGGATCGGGGGAAATAATAAAATAAACTTAAAATAAGCATTCTAACTAAAATCAGTATTCTGCCATGCAAGTCAATGGCAGGCAGAAGACAACCTGGCCAGTGAGTAATGGTTGCTAAGGGGGGGGAGGCGCAGTGTGGAACATGTAACTATGCATTAGCAGGCAATCCTATGCAAATGAGGGAAAGGTTAGTGAATCCCAGATTTTTCCAGGGTGTGAGGCAGGTCCCAAGAGTGTAAGAGTATAAATAGCTGGGTGCAAGACTAGGATATAGGTGACATCATGGGAGGGGGGGGGGTGTCAGGCATACTGTAAGTGGATTGGAGACCTGTGGCTCGGGATTTCTCCTAACTTAGCACAGCTAAGCTAGGGGTGTGTCTAAACTTGCCTAGCACTCTTTACAAAGTGCAAGCATGTGTGTGTGCCACACACCAAGTTTTATAGGAAGATAAAGGAAGTTAAACCAGGTAAAAGCAGCTTTGTGCACATTTGAGCACTCCTTTTGCATGGCACGCACACGGGCCGAAACAGGGAGGAAATGGAAAGGGAAAACAAGTAGGAATGTAATCAAGGAGAACTAGTTTAGCTGACTGGTGAAATGTATCAGAATCAGCCAATTACAAGGCAGCAGAACAGCCCAGCCCAGCACACCACTATAAACTATGCAAACACCTTTCCCCCTTGTGTTTCCCAAAAACTCTGCACCACCAGTGTATACAGACAGGGAAATTTTACAAAATGAAAGCAAGAGAAAAAATTTTAAGAGCTGCTTTTGCTATCATAAACCAGCATGTGCAAGAGACTGAGGGTGGTGAGGATGTGAATGCTGCTGAGCAGCCCACAGTGAGGAAACGGAGAAGAGTGTACAGACCCAGGGTAACCTACCAAGGGCTACATGAGCTGGAGATAGTGGAGTGCTATAGTGTGGACAAGGACCTCCTACAGCAAACTGTTGAGCTGTGCTGGCCACGCCTGACACACAGAACTAACAGAGGGGAACCCATCCAAGTGGATACCAAGGTATGTGTAGGCCTAAGAATACTAGCTACAGGTACCTTCCAAATGCCAACTGGGGATATGATGGGTATTTCACAGGCATCAGCATCCAGGGTACTCCACCAGTTCCTGGATGCCATGTCAGCACATGTCAGTGAGCAAGTATATTTCCCCATCACCCGTGAGCTGTTGGCCAGCAATATGCGTCTCTTCCACCAAATAGCAGAATACCCTGAGGTAGTGGGTGCAATAGATTGCACGCACATGTGCATTAAAGCACCACCAGGTGAGCAGGGTAGGGTCTACATCAACCGCAAGGGCTTCCCCTCCAGCAACTGCCAGGTCATGTGCGATGCCCAGGGCATAATAATGAATGTGTGTGCTATCTGCCCTGGAAGCTACCATGATTCCCACATCTGGCATCTGATGCAGCTGTACCAGACATTTGCCAATAGGGACATCCCACACAGTCACCTAGTAGGGGATGCTGGATATGCACTGGAGCCATGGCTGATGACACCCAACAGAAATGCACATACACCCGAACAAGAACTCCATAACGAGGCACACACACAAACACGAATCATAATAGTGCATGTGTTTGGGATGCTCAAGTCATGGTTCCAGTGCCTGGACACATCCGGTGGAGCCTTGCAGCACTCACCAACTACATGTACGCAAATTGTCCTTGTATGTGCCATGCTACACAATACGATCCTGCGGAAACAGCTGCAGCAGGAACAGCATGGGGCAGGGCCACACAGCCCCCCCCCCAACAAGTGCCAAGGCCTGCACAGGCGCAGAGTGACTCAGAGGAGGAATAACCTGAGCCTGCCCCAGTAGGCAGAAGGAGGCATGCCCAGTATGCCCTGGCCTTGGCAAAGAGGCAATGCATAGCACATGCACTGACACAGTAGGGATCCAGGGAATGATACCTCTCTCCGACTTGCACATACAGTAAAAGGGATGCCAAACATGGCACTACCTGTGCTCAACCATGCATAGGGAGTGTGCTATGTGAATCTGACATAGGCAGCCCTGCAGCACCTCCGTCAATACTGGGGCACCCACAAGGCAAGTGACTCACACATGCCAGTTGGGGGGGGCACATACCCAACAACAGTCACAGCCAGCAGGATAGGTGTAGACAAACACAAACAAATGCTGTACTATGGCCTCTGAATGAGCCCCATGGGTAACCCCTACCCCAGGCCTACACAGACAGACTACAGCTGCCCAGCCAGTTGGATGTAAGTTGTGAAGGCTAGGAAGTCAGAAACTAATATGTAGTTAGTGAAAGCTAAGATCTGTAATACACTGGTATGCCTCTAGCCAACATGATAGGTAAGACTACAGACTGAAATGGTGTACCCGACATACCAGTACAGTCCTAGCAAATGTGTAAAAGTGTAAGGTGTTCCCCACCATCCTATGTACACTTATAGTAACAGTCAGGTGTGTCCCCCCACCCCTGTGTAGAAATGTAGAAACAGTCAGGTGTCCCCCCCTGCTATGCAGAAATGTAGCAACAGTCAATGTCAAATGACCGATGGATACCCCACATACACAGTATGCTACCTGTCAGTGTACAACACAAAGGTCAGCACCGCAGTACAAACTGCCTGGACTTGATCCACACATGCAATATAGATGGCCATACTCGGCATGCTCACACACGTAAACACATGAAGGCCATGTCAGCAAACACCAGTGGACCAGACATATCTGGCAGTTGCAGTTCTTAGTGCAGACACATGTCAGTATGCACCACTCCTGCCTTGCACACACAGTGGATAGGAATACAGACATATATGGAAGGACAACACACTATGATAAGCCACAGGTAGAAGGACATAGATGTGTTGAAGAGGGTGACTGTGACAAGGAGCCATCTGGGCATGTCCCACCCAGCACACAGCCAAAGGTCCCCAAACACATGAAGTGCAGGTATCACTCACTGCAGACAGTAGCCACCAGTATCTGTCAGCATGACGGCGTGTTGCACGTGCCAGCTGTGCAACATGACTGTACAAGGAAGAAGTCACCTAGTAGCTGTATACACGTACCTGTGACATATGCCCCCGTG
This sequence comes from Protopterus annectens, assembly GCF_019279795.1. Lineage (NCBI taxonomy): Eukaryota > Metazoa > Chordata > Ceratodontiformes > Protopteridae > Protopterus > Protopterus annectens. The sequence goes on along the minus strand of NC_056735.1, from coordinate 1,568,252,354 downwards.
TGTGCCTGCATGCAGCATGACAACCCCTACATGAATAGGTTACGGCCCATGCACACAGACTGCCCTCCCCATAGCAGTATCATGACAAGCCTGCTGAGGTCATCCAATGTGAAATACACTTGTGGGAGAGCTGTAGCTCAGTAATCCCCGTGGCACGTCTCATAACTGCGTACTGCTGTACTGATAAACTCGTTAGGTAATAGTCCTAACCCCAGACTTGGCAACTATCTGAGTGTGGGTTTGTGTGCATATCTCTCGGTCTCTGACTGTGTAGAGAAAAATGCTTTTTAGGCTACTCACACTCTGTACAGTTCATATACACGACTTTGGCAAGGCTGCTGATGTCACTCACCTAGAAATACACCTCTGGGGAAATCATAGGCCAGTAATCTCTGTAGCGTGTCTTGTAACTGAGTACTGCTGTAGTGTGATAAAGTAGTTAGGTAGGTGTTCTAACCTCAGACCTGGCAAATGTGTGTGTGTCTGACTGAGTAGAGAGCAATGCTTTTTAGGTCACTCACACCCAGTACAATACATATACTCAACTTTGGCAAGGCCGCTGATGTCATTCACCTAGAAATACAGCGCTGGGGAAACCATAGCCCAGTAATCTCCATAGCATGTCCTGTAACTGTATACTGCTGCAGTGCAATAAAGTAATTAAGTAGGTGTTTTAACCTCAGACTTGGCAATTGGGTGTGTCTTTGTGTCTCTTTCTGTTTATGACTGAGTGACAAACAATGCTTTTTAGGTCACACACACTCCTTAGAATTCATATACCCAACGTTGGCTAGGCTGCTGATATCACTCACCTAGAAATACACCTCTGGGAAAGTCATAGCCCAGTAATGTCTGTAGCACATCCTGTAACTGTGTACTGCTGTAGTGTGATTTAGAACTGTGGTAGGGTTCCATCACCACCCATGGCAGTTCTGGATGTTCTGCATGTGTTCCAATGTCTGTGTATGGAGCAATGCATCATAGGCCACTCGCTTGCAGTACAATTCAAATGCCCTACTTTGCCAATCCTGCTGATTTCATTCATTGTGAAATACAACGCTGGGGAGAAAGTTCCCTGTAATCCCTGTGATGTGACCTATAACTGCTCTATGCTGAAGTGTGACATAGGCCTTGGTCAGGGGTTCTATACCCATACATGACAGTTGTGGATGAGTTGTGTGTCTCACTGTTTGTGTAGGGAGCAATGCATTTTAGCAAGTCACTCACAGTACAGGTGAAATGCCCTACTTCGGTAATCCTGCTGATGTCAATCACTGTGAAATACACCTTTGGGGAAGAAGTACTCCAGTAATATCTGTGGCGTGTACTAAAACTCCATAGTGATGTAATGTAATAAATTAATTAGTAGGGGCTCCACTCCCAGACGTGACAGGTGTGTGTGTAGAGGTGAGTGTGTGACACCTGTGGCCAATATGGAGAGGGTTTTGCTCAGTACTTTTATGGTGGCCCTACTATATATCACAATGTCAACCATAGAGGGATAACAGATGTAAATTAGCTGGGAGGCTGGGGTGCAATGCCATACCCATACATGTGACATCAAGGCCAGCCAATCCAAATTAGCAACCCCACTATTACCCATATCCCACACACAACCCATGTGTCATACACACTCACATGCCTAGGCAGCAGCCAATATGTGGTTAGTACACTGCATTTTAGCCACTGATAGTAACTATGCAGTGATAGCAGTGGGCTACAGAGGGCATGTCACCCTGCTCATCTGTCCAATATGCACGTACGTGCAGACAGTGCACCTCCACCATGTTCCCCAATGGACACCTGCACCACCTGTGGTGTCTTCACATGTGACTCACAATGGACATACCATGCCTGACAACATGCTCTGAAGGGACAGATGACACTGACATCAGGGAATTCTGTTGGCATGCTATCAATGTAGGTGAAGGGTATACCTGCTGCACATTACTAGTTCCTGCCACAGGTGGGCAAGACTGGCACATCTGATGATAATATGTGTTCATAACATGGGCCAGACACCCCAGGTACAGTTCCACATGTCACTGTACATGCATGTGGGAGGTGTGCACATCGCAGACACCATCCATGTCATGGACTAAGGAACACATACATGGCATGTGGTGTACAGCATTGGCCACACACAATAGTCACCCAGCTGACTGGATGGGAGATGCAATACCCACCTGTATGGGCAAATGCAATAACTACAGGCCTGAGCCACAATGCAGACCATTGTCATGTGGCCGGATGCCATGGTATACCCATTGCCTACCCTTGTACAGCCTGCTGGCACAATTGACCACCACACACCCGTGTAGACATGCACCCATGCACGTCAGAACTGGCACCCTGTGTGTTCGTGTGTGTTTGTGTTGTATGGTGCGTATGTCCACATCCACACTCACTACAACCCTCCCAGGGCATACTGAAGCATGCTGTCTGATGTCTGACATTTCCTCATACTCTTTGCCCATACGGCCTCCATAGGACCTGTGTGGTGCATGTGATACCTGCACATTGATGTGTTGTGGCAATCCCACTACTGATGAGTTGCTCTCCTGGCCCTACCAAGTGTGTCAATGTGTGTGTGTGTCCCTGTGTGAGTGTGCCTGTGTTGATGCTGGCACCTGTTTATGCAGACAGACGTGTACGACACCTACCATATATCTACCGTATCCCTGCCTGTTGCAGATGCCACTCACCCTCACATATATGTTCTGAGTGCTCCACATCAGGTAATTAATGTGGTGCATTCAATAACTGCATCAAACTGTGATAGCACTACATAGTTGTTGGGGGTTTGATACCCTGTGCTGGTAGGTGTGTGACACAAACATGCTTCAGTTTTACCCTCCCACCCCTCCCTGACATGTATCTGCCTCTGTCTGCCTCCCCCACTCCCTCTATGGTGGATGTGGAGACCCACACCTGCCTTGCTTAGGCAGCAGCATGTGTATTGTACGTGATGCTCATGATCAGCTGATGGCCTCTGTACGAATTGCAGCCCTGCCCTAGCTGATTGAATGTGGAACAGCTGTGGTAACATTCCCATAGCCAAAAGTATGGAAACACACTCCAATACCTAGGAACATCATGGTGGTGATGGGCCTTTGCAGTCACTGTGAGCAGGTACTAGATTTGATGTTTGGCAAACAGCATCCCAGATGGATTGGGGATTTACCTCTAACAACATACACTGTGGAAAGAGGACAACCAACAGGAGGGGGATGTGCCTAACCTAACTACAGACTGTAAGTGCTGCTATACTGCATTTGGAATCATGTTGATTTAACAGTGTTTGTCTGGATATGCCTGTTGTACATGTTGCAATACCTCCCATGTTAGTTCCATGTATATGAGGAATCCCCATCTGCAGGGTCATCTGCAGACCGGGCAGTGTTGTGTCTCTGTTTTCATGTGTTAGCCACAGTGCATCAGTCTGTGGAATGCAGAAGGTAGTGTGAGGATTGCAGTCTGTAGATGGTGAAGGCCGTGACAGTTACTGACTTCATATTCCCTCATAGGACATATGTTGCAACAAATCCTGTTATAATAGAAAATATATGCGGTTATCACAGCAATATGTGTATACTGGCCCTGTGTATGTGCTGTCAGCCACACCTCTGTCAACCTTTGTACATATGGCTTGCATGAAGTGGTGCATATGTGCTGTACACCATAAATACTGTCATCATATCTGAAAACAAGCCAGTGATATATCATATTGCTACACATGTCGTGTACAGTAGTGGTTATATAGCATAACATAAGCTGGACATTCTGTGGATGATTGTACAGTACTGAGGTCTGTGTAGTGATGGTGAATGTTGGCAGTGTGTGTATTGTTAATATGTACTTCAGTTTGTGTACAGACTGTGGTAGATGTCATTGTTCTAGCTCCCCTTCTCTCAGATGTTACATGCTGCCCCACTGTATGGTACGGTTTTGCCGTACATGTTTGTGGAGCCATACACACACATGTCCCATACCACAGACAGCCATCATAACAGACTGTGTAGCAGCCCAGTATATGTAGGGTCATTCTGTGAGTGGCACATATGAGGATGGTGTAGAACAGATAGTCCATATGTTGTAATATTATGCTAGATTACCATATGTGGCTGTGGCTGTGTTCACATTGGTTGTAGTTATGCACTGTCATACAGGTGTATCTAACCTTGTGCTGTGACATGGCTGTCAAGCCTGCTATATATGCAGGTACATGTGCATTACCCCATACGAGATGTAGGCCAGTGTTGAGGCAGTCTGCCTGTAGCCTGCACAGTGCATTGTTACATGCCTAGCAGCTTAGTGTACTTAACCAGTGGGATGTTATGTGCAGATACTTGCCAGCTGTACTGCTCCTGGGCCTCCCTTATATGTCATGTATGTCAGACAGAGCAGTGGGATGCTGTACAGATGTATGCCAATATCTAATGGGTAGTATGTGTCCATGGCACCCCTGTACCAGCAGTCATTATGTGTCAGGCCAGATGGGGTGTGTGAATCCAACACCTATGGTGCCAAATGTATACCAGTCGTTATGTGTTATACCCATCTACATGGCTGTCTACATCCATATTGTCAGGCCTGTTACACATGTGGTGCACTAAGGGATCATGTGTATACCTCTGGACTGTACAGGGTGTGTCCGAAGTTCTACATATAGTGGCCAATATCTCTGCTGCATTCCACAGGGGCATTACATGCTAGCAGCGGTACCTTACAATGATTTCCTTAGGATGTCTGTCAGTAGCCAGTGGCAAACATGTTATAAGCAGAGGTCAGCATCCACACATACCATGTCTGAACAGACAATCCCAATGACAGTAGCAACAGTCTGGTAATATACCTGCTATACATACCTGTCATCCCCTTGCACTACGACTTTGGGACTCTAGGGGCTGGTGTATGGCTACACTCGATGTCCAGGACATATGGTGGAAATATATGTACATATACTTATTCAGGTAGCCATATATATATATATATATATATATATATATATATATATATATATAATTACACATGTAATGTGTAATTTTGGAATTGGTCCAAAATGACAAAAAATACATCGAACCCACAGACATTGCCAACATCTTAGCTGACAGGTTCAGTGCAAACATCTCCCTCCCCTCCCCAAAAAAAGGGCAAATATCTATCCCAGCAGAGTGCTGTCCCCTGACATCTCAGATGCTTAGGTAAGAGCCGCCCTCTCCAAAGCAAAAAACACAGCATCAATGGGACCAGATGGTGTCCCAGGCTGCGTCCTACATGAACTCCAAGAAGAGCTAAACCCAAACATATAACTACTGTTCAATCTCAGCCTTACTACAGGATATGCACTCAAAGAGTGGCGTACAGCAACAGTGGTCCCTCTCCACAAAGGTGGTGCCTCAACGGATCCTGGAAACTATCGCCCCATAAGCCTGACTAGCTTGGTCTGCAATGCTATGGAAAGGATCATCATGGACCTCATAAATAAAGATATTGGGGACCTACAGACACTGGATCCTACCCAGTTCGGCTTTCTTAAGGGCAGATCCTGCCTCTTAAACCTGGTCAATTTCTTTGAAACAGGCAACAAGAATATTGACGAGGGGAAGGTGGTCTGCACAGCCTACCTGGACCTTGCAAAAGCCTTCGATACAATACCCCACTCGGGCATTATAGATAAGCTCACCAGCTTAAATATAAACCCCTATGTCACTAGATGGGTTGCTAACTGACTCAAGGACAGAACCCACATGGTTAGAATTGCTGGAGCCATGTCAGACTCCAAACCAGTTACAAGTGGCGTCCCACAAGGCTCAGTCCTGGGACCTCTCTTGTTCGGTATATATTTCTCGGAGGTACAGGCCAACACGGAAGGACTGTGGCTGACCAAGTTCGCAGATGACTGTAAACTGGGTGCCATAATCAACTCTCCAGCCGACACAAGCATCCTCCAAAAGGGCCTCATAGAAACAGACAACTGGTGCCAGAGCCATGGCCTCAAGCTAAATGCCAAAAAGTGTATAGTCATCCCCTTTGGCAAAAACAAAGTGCCCACAAATTACAACATAGATGGTAATCCATTAAGTACAGAAGAAGTAATTAGGGACCTGGGGACCCAAGTTGATAGCAATCTCTCATTTGACAACCACGTGGCCAAAGTGGTTAGAAAAACATTTTATATAGCCCACCTAATCATGAAGGGATTCACATCTAGATCAGGGGAGGTCATCGTGCCTCTTTACTCATCCCTCATCAGGCCCATAATTGAGTACAATGCCCCTTTTGGGATGTACCTTACCAGACACCTGCAGCAACTGGAAAGACCCCAAAAGTACCTCACCAAGAGGATCAAAGGGCTCAAACATATGCCATATGCTGCCCGGTTAAAGACACTCCAGCTCTACTCAGTGGCATACCGCCTGCTCAGAGGCGATCTGTGCCTGATGTATAAAGCCATGTCCAACCTGGAATTAATGGACATGCTGCACCTCAGAAAATCCAAATCCCATCGAGCTACGCGCTCGAGAGACTTGAACCTCAGCACTGAAATAAATAGGACATGCTGGAGGGACAGATTCATAACCCAGAGGCTCCCTTCACTCTGGAATAAAATCCCAGTCCAGGTTAGGCAGAGTCCCTCATTGACTCTCTTCAAGAGGAATCTTGATGAGTGGATGGGAGATCGTAGGTTTACCCCAGGTATCACTTCTGTGTCACTGTTAGACAGAGGCACAGTATACTAACCTCGAAAAAGGGCATAGCAAAATTAATTGAAAATGAGTAGTGAAAGCCAAACACACTCTGGCTAGGCTTATAAATGCCCTAGGGCAGATAGCCTAGTATGAACCTATGAACCTATGTGTACTACATTGAATTACCACTGTCATGGCAACCACCCACTATAAATCCCAACAGCATGTGGGCGTGGTCCCTTTACATTTCCTGCGTGATTGACATCTGTCCTGTGTGTGGGCATCACTGATACAGGCAGCAGGTAGCAATACCTCTTAAAGGAGAACCTGTACACTCAGAGCGGACACATATCTGTAGGAGGATCAGGAAGTACAGAAAGACTGTGGGTAGAGTTGTGTAATGCTTTGCATAGTATTTGTGTTACAGGGTGTGTGTGTGTACATACTAGTGTACCTTGGAATGCAGTCTGTCTGCATAGCTCACTACTGTGGACCTAACCTCTTGCTGGACAGAGGTATGCCTATCATGTGTTGTCTGTCCACCACACAGGTCCTGTGTAAGATATTACACTGGCAGTGTGTGTTGCATGTTATCAGTACATGGCTACATCCATGTCTATATCTAACCTCAATTCCCTGACTAAGGGCATGTCACAGACTATCCTGTAACACCAGCATCTTGCTTAGTGTATGGCAACAGTGTCCACATATGTGCCTGTGTTCCAGCCTCTGTCCCCCATCTACATACCAAGCTTTGCACATATGTCATGCTTTTGGGGGTTCTGTAGTAGGCTGTAAGTATATCACACTGCCATTGCTGCCATTAATCCACTGCTGTTGTATCCCTCACACATACAGTGAGGCTGGGTCCATATATGTGTGGGCATCACCTACACAACACATATGCGCCCTTATGCACTGCAGAGGCCAGTGTATGTAACAGTGGTATATAGGCTTGTATTATTGAGTCTAGGTGGGGAGCACCATAAATGACCTAGGCTGTTACAAAATTTGGGGGTATCAGGGGTGAGCTGCCACAAGAAATGTGGATGTACAGTACCATATACTCCACCTATATTGATATTACTTTCATGACTTGAGGTACTGCAAGCCTACTGCCTCCTACCATACAGACTGTTCAGTGTTATGCCTTGTTATGTACCGGGTACAACCCATTTGATCACAAAACGTCTTTACCTCCTATGGAGTTTGTACAGAGTGTAGATAGAGGCTGCTGAATTACACACTTGCAGTACATACTGTTGATTGTGTGGTACCCTGTGACCCAGTGTGTCTGCACTATTGTACATTCTGAAAGGCTTGGCCTGGACAGCAACAGTTGTGAACCTTTCCAGACTACTGTATTAGTGTAACTGTTTCACAGTTGCAGTAATCCGTTTATATGGTTGTCAGTATTTGAACAGCTATATGATATGGCATATAGAACTTTTATAGTACACAATTAAAGGATTCCCATGTCTGCAAACCTGTGTGTGGTGTATTTCCTATGACTTTTCTTTGGGTATATGTTGCAGGCAATGATTGACTTTAGTATGTGTCGCCCATACAGTGTCCAGTTGTTCAGGTGTTAACTGTAGGCATAGTGGCTGTTCCATATTGTGTGCACCTCCTACATGTGTATCTTACTGTACATATATCTGCGTATGCATGTGTAGTCACATGTATATATATTTATATATATATATATATATACATATATATCTATATATACATATATATATATATATATATATATATATATATATATATATATATATATATATATATATATATATATGTGCGTGTATATCTGTATCTGCATATATGTGTCTGCGTATCTGTACCCTGGGGACGTTGACGGCTTTCACATATTACATGTCCTATGGGAGGCAGACTGTACTTGGTAGTGTATTGCAGGGAGCATGTGTTTGGCTGTGGGGGGATGGCTATTCATACAAGACGTATAGTGTGTGGGGCCTCTCAATTCCATTAACGGTGCATGTGGACATAGGTGTATTTGTTAATCTGCAATTGCTATCTACAGATATATGGCCATATATACCTATACAGATATATGTATCTGCTAACAGATATATAAGTATATGTGCATAGATAGTGATATATATGTATAAAGAGTTAGTAAAACAACATATATATTTATATATAAGTATATATATATATATATATATATATATATATATATATATATATATATATACAAAGAGGGAGCCACGACGGACCCCAGGAACTACCACCCCATTAGCCTGATGAGCCTGGTCTGCAAAGCCATGGAACCTATCATCATGGAACTCATAAACAAAGACACTGGCAATCTCCAAATTCTGGACCCTACCCAGTTCGGGTTTGTAAAAGGCAGATCATGTCTCCTAAACCTGATTGACTTCTTTGAAGCAGTCACCAAAGCCATAGATGAGGGTAAGGTGATTCACACAGCTTATCTATAGCTCGCCAAGGCTTTTGACACCATCCCCCACTCTGCAATTATAGATAAGCTCACTAAACTAGGTATAAATCCCTATGTCACAAGATGGGTTGCCAACTGGCTTCCGGACAGAACCCACACTGTGAAAGTAGCAGACTCCAAATCCGATTTCAGACTAGTGACAAGTGGTGTACCACAGGGTTCAGTCCTGGCTCCTCTCCTGTTTGGTATCTACTTCTCTGAAGTACAGGCTAACACAGAAGGTCTTTGGCTAACAAAGTTTGCAGAAAACTGCAAACTAGGAGCCATAATCGAAACTCCTAATGATGTAGAAATACTACAAAAGGGCCTCACTGAGACAGACGCCTGGTGTCAAAGCCATGGCCTGAAGCTCAATGCGAAAAAGTGTATTGTCATCACCTTTGGTAAAAACTCTGTACCCATGAACTAACACATAGCTGGTAGTCTACTTAATGCCAAAAATGTGATAAGAGACCTTGGGATACAGGTGGACAGTAGTCTCTCCTTTGATAATCATATCACCACAGTGGTCAGGAAATCCTTCTACATGGATCACCTCATCACAAAAGGTTTCTCATCCAGAAAAAAAGAAGGTCATTGTTCCCCTCTACTCATCATTCATTAGACCCATTATAGAGTACAATGCCCCTTTTGGTATGTACCTCACAAGACATCTACAACTGGAAAGGCCACAGAAATACCTCACAAAGAAGATTACTGGCCTCAAACAGATGCCCTATGCAGACCATCTCAAAAAACTCCAGCTTTACTCCGTCGCATATCACCCACTCAGAGGCGATCCCTGCCTAACATACAAAGCTATGTCAAACCCAGAGCTGTTGGACATGCTCCACTTAAAGAAATCCCAATCCCTCCGAGTTACACGCTCTAGGGACCTAAACCTTGTCACTACAATAAACAGAACATGCTGGAGGGATAGATTCCTGTCCCAGAGACTTCCCATACTCTGAAACAGACTACCTATTTATGTCAAACAGAGCTCCTCATTAGCACTCTTCAAGAAAAATCTTGATGATTGGATGGGAAATAGGAAATTCACCCCAGGGATCACTTCTGTGGCTCTGCTCGACAGGGGCACAGGAAAATAATTTTCTTGGGTGGCGAAAGCCAGGGTACATTTTTGGCTAGGCTTATATAGGCCCTAGTGCCAATAGCCTAGTACCTACCTATGTACCTATGAGCCTATATCTATACATATATGGGTATGTTGTATCTGTTAAGGTTGCAATATAGTTACACACGCAGACATCTAGATGTTGGTATACATTCTCCGTACTGTTGCATGGCAGGACTGGCTGATATGTTTCTGAAACATTGAATATTTGTGTACCTGTCATGGCTTAGTGGTACATCACTTTGTCTAGGGTGTGCAGGGTCCTTGGCTTGAGCCTTGCAAGAGCTGTTTATATTGTTGCTGGGCAGAACACGGCCCATTGGATAGAGAGTGATTAAGGCACCTTAAAGCAGTTGTAAGCAGGTTTGTGTGTTCCGCTCAGCAGCAAAATAAACAGCTCCTGCAAGGCTCGAAACCAGAACCCTGCACACCATACACAAAGTGATTTACTACTAAGCCATGGCAGATATGCATAATCATGATGTTTTCACATACATATCATCCAGCCAAGGTATACAACACTACAGGAAATGTATTCCACCATGTAGATGTATGTGTGTGTGTGTGTGTGTGTGTGTGTGTGTGTGTGTGTGTGTGTGTATATATATATATATATATATATATATATATATATATATATATATATATACATATATATATATATATATATATATATATATATATATATATATATATATATATATATATATCTATATATATATATATATATATATATTCATCTTTAAATGGATATAACATATCTATAAATGTAGATATAGGTATACAAATGTATATATATATATATATATATATATATATATATATATATATATATATATATATATATCAGCCAATAAATACATATATACATAGATACACATACCATACAACCATAGATATATATGTATATATCCACATGTCCACATATATACAGCACTAGGAATGCATATATGTCAGCATATAAATGGCTCACCTTTCAAAGGGAGAAATCCATGTGTCCAAAAGCCGGAAGGTCAAAAGTATGTTTTCAACATTGCACAATTTTGCAATACATGCATTGAAAGTGCAATGAGCGAATGTCACTATGCATTCGCTCATTGCAGATTAGGCAATTAGTTTGCGGATACTACTATAGTGGGGTTGGGGAATAATTGCCTATCCCCACATACTAGGAGTTAGTACATCACAGTAGGGGGGTTGTGGGGGGCCCAGCCCCCCAGACGTGGGGTGCAGAGAGACATGCCCCCCATCATTACGATATGTATTCCAACTTGCAGTTCGAGAGTCAGTGAAGTTGCCTTTAAAACTGCAGTGTTTTTTTAACTGTGGTGCAGTAAGAAATGACAGGTTAGTCCTTTTGGTTTGCAGAAAAGGCCATTCGAAGGAATGATTGTCTCCCTGTCAAAGGTGAACACATATATATCAATATAGGTATATATGGACATACATCTGTAGATGGAATTGGGAATGTAACCACAACATATATGTCCACATGCACCATTGATGGGTTTGAGAGACCCAAACAACATACATCTGGTATGGATAGGTATTCCCCCCCAGCCAAACACATCTGGCCTGCAGTACAAAACCAACCTTAGCAGATCCCGTAAGCAGGACCCTACACGACAAGGGCAGTACATGTTAACAGTACTCCATCCCACCTGTAGGATGTAAGGTTGGCATTACTAACATATCATTCAGTACAGTCAAATGATGTTTCATGCTTGGGGGAACCCCCTGGGTAGGTGCAGTAAGTAGCTGGAATCCCTCATACAATTCAATAGCCCTACACCTGACAATGGATTCACCAATGTTGGCAGGGATGACCACAAATCCACCATATCAGCTGGGAACTACCACTCAGTAGCCTGATGACCCTGGTCTGCAGGGACATGGGACATATCAACAATGAACCCATGGCCAATGTCACTGGTAATCTCAACACATGGGACCCCGCCAATGTTGGACATGTCAAAGGCAGAGAATACAACCTGAACCTGGTATACCTCCTTTACCCAATCATGACAGGTGTAGATGAGGGTTTGGAGGTGCACAATGCCTATGTAGATCATAGCAGGCTTTTGTACACCATCCCACATGTAGGAATGTGTGTAGTTGTTAAGGGATCTTCCTCCGTTCACAGAATATGTTTCCACCAGGACTGCTTGGCATATGCGAACATTCCACAGGTGCCATCCCATGGACATACAGTCTCTCACAGGTCATAAATGTGTCAATACCCTCCTCCACACTGTTGAGGTGTGCAGCACTACTGGGGTTGCTATAACTCACCGGGTGTGGCTGTTGTGGACAGAAATGCCATTATTGCAGTTACTGTTGTGTCTATCCCCACATAGCTGTCTGTAATACTGTACAGTGTATGTAATCAGGTTGTTAGTTGTTGTTTACATCATTCACAGTAGTTGAGTGCCTCACACTCTCCCAAGGATAGGGCTATGCCACTGTAATTGGCACACACATGTTACCTAGGTGAGGATCACAGTAGAGTGGGGAGAAGGACACACACCCTGATGTTAGCATGTTCATTGTGTGTTTGTGCCTATCCTGTCTTGGTGAGATTACATGTGCAATAGATGTATTACCTGCATGGGGACATACCTCCATGTGCACAGTCTTGTACCTGTACTACATCCAAACCAAAGGCACTGTGTGTTGTACCCAGCCATGACATGTGTACCACCCACTACATTTACTGGTGCCCACTGTAGAAGGTATGCTGACACCACTACACCCATCAGCCATGTGTCACGTGGACAAACACAACACAATCAGAATAGATGCCGGTAACAATACAACATTGTTAATTACAGCTATGATGCATCATGGCTGCACAGCTACACCTTCCAAGATATTAGCATTTCACTTTACTGCTGACAACATGCTACACATCATTCCATTGCTACACAGATGTACAGTCACCCTGTGCATCAGCACCATATTAGCCTGTCCCTGCATCAATGTTACAGATGTCAGGGAGTGGCACAGGTATCATCATATGCACAGGTGTGTTGTTGGTTTGCCAGAGGCCTAGACTGAGCCATACAATTGACATGTGTGTGTGTGTGTGTGTGTGTGTGTGTGTGTGTGTGTGTGTGTGTGTGTGTGTGTGTGTGTGTGTGTGTGTATGTGCGTGTGTGAGGTGGCATAGTACTGTTATGGGCCACTGGTGATGTTATGTGTGCAGGTATGTAGTTGCCCTAGATTCGTTGTTTATGTGTGTGTGTCTGCATGCACACAGTTCCTTCATGTGGCTGCCCTATACAGGGAATTGTGAGACAGCTGCAGACTATACCTGGCAGGGTTTGCAGTTCACTGTCTCTGGCCACGGACACGGGATCTGTGCCTGGCAGGGGTGCTCCAGCCAGTATCAGGTACAAAGCCACACTGAGTACTGTCCCCCGAGTTTGACAGACATCCACTGGATCCAGGTCCCTGACACACACACACACACACACACACACACACACACACACACATATATATATATATATATATATATATATATATATATATATATATATATATAAAATAATATGTATGTATATATATGTATATCTGTCTCTATATATATATATATATATATATATATATATATATATATATATGTATATATACATTTGTGCATATATGTGTAGATATCATTTTGTGTTGTTTATATACCTATATGACTGTATAACTGTCTGAGGTTCTGTACACATACACAGCTGTGAATATGTATCACACATATATGTATCTGTATGTGCGTGCATACAAACATCTGGGCCACACTCATGTTCCCTTTTTATTGCACAGCCGAACTGTTCTGCCTTGCTGCAACGCAGACAGGTGTTACATGTGAACACAGACTAACATTAGGGGGTATATATGATGACAAACCTTAGATAAGTATATTATACTGCTATGGTAGTTGGGTATGCTATGCTACACTTTATCATGACTGTCCTGCAAGTGGCGTGGTCTCTCAGCCATGTGTCTTTCATGGCAGTATTAATATCCCCACCAGCCATTGGCCACAGTAATTTACAGAGCACAGATATCATGAGTCACATCTTTGCCATTCACCGATGGTCTGCACATTTGACAGGTATGTCCCACTGCCCACAGGGACTGACACTACTGTCCAGTGCAGTTGTTGAGTACAACGTCATTACAGGAACAAGTACTGATGGCACATATACATCCTTTCACAGTATACATCCTATTATTCTATTTCATATACTACATGCCAGTAAATGCATATCTGTTTCACAAACCTGTTATATTGTTTCCTCTGTAACACAACCCTGAGTTTTGTGATCTTTCTTGAAGGTTTTATTTTTCCTCTCTCCCTCGATCTCTCTCTCTCTCTCTCTCTTAGTCTCTTCAGAAGAGTGATTGAGCTGCTTTAAATAGATTGCAGCATGCTGTTGTTGGTATTGCACATGATCAGGTGGTGGCCTCTGCACCAGTCAGTGTTCACCAGTTGCTAATTTCATGCAGCCTGCTGTGTAGTACTTCAGATAACCATTGTCATGGTAACCCTGTACTATAAATTGCTGCCTTCTGTGGGCGTTGTCCCTTCACCTTTACAGTATGTATGACATCCTTCCTGTGTGTGGACATCAGTGTTACAGACAGCAGGTAGCAATACCTCTTACAGCAGAACCTGTAGACACAGGCCAAATCCACATTTGGGAAAGGTTCCAGACCTACAGACAGTGTGAGTAGTGTTGTTGTGTGCAATGTATCTTGCTGTTCTTACAGGGTTTCTGTGTACATGGTACTTTTTCATGGAATGTTGTCTGGCTGCATAGCTCTCAACTGTGGGCCTATCCATATCATACCAGAGGGATTGGCTGTTAGGTTTTGTCTGTCCACTGCACAGGTATCTTCACAGATATATCTGTGGCATTTTGTCTGTTGAGTGCTATCAGTACATGGCTACATCCATTTGTATTTCAGTGTCATATCCCTGCATAAGGGTATGCTGCAATGAATCCTGTAACACCAGCAATTTCCAGGGTGTGTAACAGCAATAATGCAAATATGGCCCTATGTTCCTGCCTCTGTCCTCCACATATATGCCAGTCTTTGTCCTGCTGTGATACAGGAAGGGTTATTAGGTAATGGCCTATCATTTTTTTTTACTGCTAGAATTACTGCTATCATCCCAGTCATGTCATGGACTCCCACACCAACTGTTGAGCCAAGTCCATATATACGGGGCAACAGCTAGAAAACACATATGTGCCCTTGTACATTCCAGAGGTAAGTGTGTGGTACACAGTGTTCCTTGCCCTTGTACAGCCTTTTATGGGGGGTTCTATGCCATTAACCTAGGCTATGGCACCTTTTCAGGGATATAACTGTTAAGACGAGGATCATTCAGTGTGATAGTGAGATGTTAGGTTAAGCAATGTTATGTACAAGATACTGTGACATTAACACAAGTGCTACTTTTTCCCCTAGGGCTTGACTACAGGGTGTAATTGGAGGCTGCTGAACTACACCTGTAATTGTTGATTGTTACGTATCCTGAAGGCAGATCCGGTTTCTACTGTTGTACTAATTGAAGGCCTTGGCCTGGACAGCATAGTATGGTATACACATTGCTTGCATCTACTGTTTTGTGTGGGCCTTGCATTCATGACTGATTACATATTTCAAACCTTATGTGGTGTCAGTACTGGCATACATTATTGTACTGTACAGGAATAAAGGTTATCTGTGTATGTATACCTGTGTGCCGTGTCATGTCCTTTGAATTGTGGGTGGGTATATGTTTAATGTCAGTATTCTCATTTGTGGGAATGGTTGCCACACTACACATTTCACAGGTGCCAGTAGAAGGGCTTGTGGCTGAGGGATATACTTTGCACCCAGTACTTCCACACTACATCTACATATGTATGGCTACTGATACTTTTTGTGTGTGTATATGTGTATGTACCTATATATATATATATATATATATATATATATATATTTCATATGGTTATATGTCTATATATATATATATATATATATATATATATATATATATATAGACATATAACCATATGAAATATATATATATATATATATATATATATATATACATGTATCTATAGATATGTACATCTGTATATATATATATATATATATATATATATATATATATACACACACTCATATATATATATACACACATATGAACATATGTATGTATCTATATACAATTGATGTTATATGATTATTTGTGAGTCATACATTAATATATATATATCTACATTTACAGATATATATTTGTCCATATGTCCATGCATGTTCAGCTCATGTTTTGGCCTGTTCCTCATTCACTTGGCAATTGTAATGGATGATTGCAGCATTGAAGTCAGTAACTAGTGGCAACACTTTTGTGTTTCAGACTTCATCTCCTACTACATATGTGTTCTAATACATATAACTGTGTAACTAGCAACATTTTAAGTGTATCTGTGCATTAGTTTACATATATCCCTATTTGTACCCACAGTGTGGCATACTTTGTCCAGACTTCTTGCATTAACAGGTTATGTGTTGTGATAATAATACATTTCCTGTACTGTTAACTGATTGTGCTGCATGATATGTTTGTGAAAATTTCACGTTATGCATATTTGCCATGGTTTAGTGGTAAATCACTTTGTGTATGGAGTGCAGGGTTTTGGGTTTGAGCCTTGAAGAGGCAGTTTATTTTTTTGCTGGGCAGAACAAGGGATGTTGGCTACAGAGTGATTAAGGCACTTTTAAGCAGTTGTAAGTGGGTTTGCGCGAGTTTGCATGATGGTAAGCACTGCCAACTTCCGCTTATGTTTTCTTACAGTCAGCTTTGGATTTCTCAACCTGTGTAGGCATAGCTTACCCCCGTGCAAATCCGCGCAAACCCGCTTACCGCTGCTTAACAGTGCTTACTGCCGCTTACCCCCGCGCTAATTCCTTTAAAAGAAAAGAAAAGGGGGTTGATAGGACAGTGGTGAAAAAACGGGACACAAAGAGGGAAAGACAGTAGGGAAAATAGCTAGGCATGTACAGGAAGGGTATATGAAAGGTCCATAGCTGCCCATTTCTTCTACAGCAACAGCTGTACATATACAGTATATTTGCAGGTACATTTGGACCCTCAAACCCCTAGGAAAGGGGTGAGGACAAATATATATTCATTGTGATGCCAATTAGATCAGATTACATGTGTCCAGTGGACAGGTGTGCAAAATGGACAGCTATGTATAGGGCGAGATTTTTTTGTGGGAACAGATTGCCCTTTTTTTTTCAGGTCAGAGTGGGATGTTGGGGAGGGGTAGTAGGTATATTTGGGGAGGTAGGTTGGGTAGCTTAACAGACAAGACACACAAGACACATACAGGGCCAGTATATGACACGTGGGGGGTAAACACCTTGGATGGGGTGGGGTGTTTGGAAGTCGCAAGCCCATGAACCCCCAACTGGAAACAGTGGGACTGAGGTCCCCACCCATGGCCAGTCACCCCTGCACCTTCACTGCCCTGAAGGTGTCTGTGCTGGGGGCTGTGTAGGAGGGGCAGGCTCACCCTCTAATAGCACCACTCAGCCCTCAAGCTGGTGTAGCCACTCTCGATACTCCAGATCGAGCTCCTTATGCACCATGGCCCAGACCTGTTGGTGGGTGACAGGTTCCCCTCTGTGCCTGCTCCAAGGGGGGGCCGAGCCTCATCCCCTGCAGTGGTTCCACCCAAAGGTGGCGCAGGGCCCATGGAGGAGGAGGTCCCAGGCTGGGCCCCTGATGTGCTGGTGCCCTGTGCCATGGCCAGCTGAGGTGGGACAGGTGGGTCTGCTGGGGCCGGCCTTCCCTTACGAGCTGTGTTGTCACAGGTTTATGACAGATATGGGTTAGTAACAGTCAACAGCATTCAGGATTAGTTATAACAGCATGCATGGGTATTCCCATTAACCCAACACACCAGATTTAACACAGTTGCAGAACAAGCAGTACACATGCATATATGGAGCAACAGTGGCCATTACAGGAGCATGCAGGTTTCATTTATGGCAACAGGCCACCAATATGGGTGTATTTTCACATGGCACATGCATAGAAACAAATGTGAATATTTATAAACCATTAGGACATATGTCCCAACAAAAGTGTGGAGTGTACACATACCAGTTGAGGAGTGTCATTGGGTTATTATGCACATATAGTAGGGGTGAGAGAGAGTTCAATTAACAACTAATATATCCTTGTAGTTTTCACAACATTCTTAGTCACTGCAGTGGTCTTTCCCTTACATGTATTATTACACTACACAATGGCCTTATATTGTACATTGGTATGTTTATACATTATTATATATGTGTACTGTGTCTTACATACAGGCGTGACAGGCTGCAGGTGTTAATGCAACATATGTTGAGAACTGCTGTCATACACTTTGGGTGAGGTGCTAGAATGACAGGTTTGTTTCCATATACATTCTCTGTATATGTTTCAATATCAGTTATATGTCACTGTCAGCTGCCTCCAATTTTAGGGACATCACACTGGATTTATAGGAGAACAGGGTACCCAGCTGGTGATATGGGCCATTTATCTGAACATGCTGGACAGATTGGAACAGTTGTGGGGTATGACTATGCATACAACTTAGATTTTGAACATTCTAGCAAATTCTGTATTGTTGGGTGTAAGTATGCATACAGCTTTCTATCTGAACATTGTATCAAAATCTGTACAGTTGTGGGGTATGATTATGCATACAACTTAGTAGCACTCCCAGGATTCAAACCCCTGCTGTGTGTGACAAAATATTACAGCTAACATCACAGTACACTGTGCTATCAGGGAATTGATGTAAAGCTTTCAACTGTTTTCTATCTAAGTCTCCCTAACTTGTACAATATAACTGACCTCTTGGCACTTCCAACATTGTTATGCAGGACTTCATGCCCATTTTATCTGCATACCACGGTGTGGGTGACACTGCTTAAGATACAACTTTACTATTTATAGTATGGAACAGATCACCAACATATGAGAGAAGAGTAAACAGAAGCACTCCAGGGGTTATACCTTTATTCACAGACTATTGCACATTTATTTCTACTGGTACAACACTTTCTTAGGCTCTTATATTTATTTGTTATGACAGCACATGCAGACTGATTACTAACCTGCCTTGCGATGCAGCCTTTGCAGCCTAGCATCATGGGCTTGCTGGTTCATAGCTCACTCATCTGCAGCTGTCAGAGAAATGCAGTGATATTTAGCCATAACTATCCATAGTATACACAAGCTAGGCAATTATTTACTACTTAGTAGAATTAGTACTTAGTTCTGGAGCATTGGGCATCTGCCGAGACTCCTGGATCCACTGTTCCTGTACATCCCCCCTCCACCACTTCAGGTCAGCATTGTGGTACCTGGCCTGCTCACCAGTCTGGTCACAGGCCTCCGTTTTATACTGTGAGCCCTGGTACTGGCCTTGCAGTAGTCTCTGATCATGGTGTTTTACCAGAAGCCATACCATGATTTTTGACTCCTGGATGCCCCAGCGCTGCACTCTAAATAGAGTGCCTTCACCCATACCAGTCATTCTGCCTGCAGTAGGAAGCTGCAACCAGTTATGGGTTGTATTCCTGCCTGTGGGGTTTAAATATGGCCATTTACCCACACTTCCCTGTGATTGGCCAGTTTTGAAAAGGCTAAGCTATGGGCAGGCCTGCTTACATAAAGTTGGCACTGCTTAAAGAGGTATACCACTATGCAGATTTAATTGGCTCCCCTACACATTGCTTACACTTACTAACTTGAGCTGTGCTGCGGTTAGCATTGCTTAATAGTTAATTACCACTATATTTGCCATTTGGCAATGATTTATTCTTCATTACAGGTTATATATGTGTCTGGTTTCCGTGATTCATGTGTACATACACTGTATGGGGACCTGGGGGCTTCTACACTTTATTACAATAACACCTCAAATCTATGCTTACTGCAGTACTCCAGTTCACATATTTATGTTCTGTGGCAGGTTATCCAACATCACACTGTACATAGATTCAGTTCACATGTTTGGTTTGATTTCCTGTGGTGAGCATTAGTTTACTGATACCTCATTCATATCTATTGCTATGATGGCTTGGTGGTTAACTACTGTGACTATAGTGTGCAGGATCCTGAGTTTGAGCCTTGCAGAGGCAGTTTATTTTTTTGCTAGGCAGAACAAGGGCCATTGGATCCAGAGTGATTAAGGCACTTTAAAGCAGTTGTTAGTGGGTTTGCGCGGGTTTGCACAACAGTAAGCACTGTTTTCTTAAAGTTAATAAAATGAAACTTCTATTATTTCTTGGAATTTAACACTTGGCAAAATTTTACTGAACAATTTTCAAGTATATTTGGAACAGGAACCAAATAAAATGATTGGAATAACATTAACACATAATAAATAATATAACACAATGAAAATGTAATCCAAGATTTTAATACTATAACTTCTAAATGAAATAAAACAAACTGATCTTGATTAAAATTATGCTTCTTCTAAAAGTGTTTTTAAAAACATTGCCTTAATGTCAGACAAAATATAAAGAAAATAAAAATATATTTTCTTTGGCATTCAGATAAAGCAGGGATTGCTTATGTAAACAATATGGATCAATGCTTCAATTGATTGATTCAATTCTAGACATAGAAACTGATGCAATGGTGTCAATCTTTAAAAGTATTATATACTGAACTGATAATTTGTCTAAAATTAATGGAAATAAATGCATGTAAGTTTGTGCAATGATAAAATACATATATTTCACAACAAAATATTAAATTTATAGACAATAAATAACCTTCCTGTGTGGAGGGAGTTGTCTTCTAAGGAACTGCATGAGGGACAGGACATAGCCTACTAGCAATATAGCCTCTTACTGGAAATGAATCATCATCCATGATAGAGCGGCTGGTTGTTTAATGCAGCTGCTTGCCCCCAGCAACCAGACAAGAAGATCAGAGTAATGAGGCAGAGTTTACCAATGTTTTTAATAGTTATCTGTAAGAAACGATTGATATGTTAGCTGAATCACTTTTGCAGAGTAGTGGTGTTAACCATCTAAGGGGTGAAGCATCCTAGGTTCAGTCCTGGGTATGCAACAGTTTTTTAATATTGTTATTGTTATTATTATTATTATTAAAATTATTACCATTATTAACATTTAAAAATATTAAAAACCTAATAGCAATAAACATGTTTTTATGCTGTTGAACAGGGACAAGGACAAAGGGAAGTATACAGAGAGGGATAGAAGAAATTAGTATAGATGAAAACCAGATTACACATTCCTTACATAATTTTCATATATATAATTATACATCTTTGAATATTGACAAAGATCATTTTAGATTATTTTCCAAGGGTATGAAGTATGTTCCTACTACTAGGTGTAATGTGATTGGCACACTTATAGAGCTAAAGTTATATTTAAGGAAATTAAACATTGGCATCTATTTTACGGATAGCAGCACTAGTAAGCAAGTTAATAGTTTGAGGAGACTAAGTAAACTTAATCCATCATTGCATCCCACTTTGGTCACCTTTGAAAAGGTCATTAGTGAAGAGTTGTACACCTTACAAGGTAATAATAAAAACAGAAAACGTAGGACTAATTTAAGTATTAAAGAATGGGAAGTGCTAAGAACTATATGTAATGACCATAATATTCGAGTTATGAAACCTGATAAAGGTGGTGGAGTGGTATTATATGATCAAAGTGAATATGTAAATAAAGTATATGATATTCTTAATAACACAGGTACCTATGATATTATATCTATTAATGAGGTAAATATAACTCATAGACATATAGATCTGTACTTAGAAGAATTTATGTTAGATGATCGAATATCACAGGATACCTACAACTTCTTGAGAGTGGAGTACCCCACTTTAGCTACAATAGTAGGGGTGCCAAAAATACATAAGAACATAGTAGAACCCCCATTCTATCCCAATATATCAGGAAGCAAGGCTAAGACCTTTTGATTTGGAGTGGTGATAGATCCATAAAACATGTTTATGATAAAGTCCAGCATCTGTTCAAAGATTCGTGGGACTTTCTAAGCAGACTGAAAGCTGAAATCTGGGACGAGGATAGAATATTTTTAACTATAGATGTAGTAGACTTGTTTTCATGCATTCCTAAAGATGAAGGTATAGTAACCTATAGTAACAGCATGAGAAAATATTCAGGCTTGGAGTGGGACAGGATTAAACTATTGGTAGAATTTATGACTATTGTTTTGGAGAACAATATTATATATTTCTCACTAAATATTTTTTTTTATTATTTCAAATAAGATGTCTTAAACATTACATGAAATAAAGATAAATAACATATTTACAATTCTAAAACATTACTAACTTCAAACCATTATATAACTATTTACATTGGTGTCTATGCAAATAACATTGAAATTCTATATTATATAGAGTTAGAAACATAAGATGATATATCTTCTTCGATATTTTCAAGTATTTCCAGTACTTTCATCCAAGAGTAATAGTAAGAAGTAGATCTTTTAGTTCTGTTCTTCACTGTTAATATTTCCATGTGAGCAACTGTTGTTGTTAAAGTCTTAAATTCCTTGAACGTAGGAAGCCTCATTTTTCCAGTGTATAGTTATGATTTTACGTGAAATTGCCAATAGTGACCATAGGATTTTAGTGTCTTTTTTTGGTACACAGTTTGGAATAGGAGAGTTGAATAAAATTAAAGACTTTGTTAATTGAAAATTATCATTATAAACAGTCTGAAAAAATAATTAATGGATTTCCAGTACATATTGAGACATATACATTCATAAAACATGCTGCCAATCTGCTTTTATCTTGATATGGCATCTCCAACATTGATCTTCAATAGAATACATTTTGGCTAACCTATGTGGTGTATAGAAACTTCTGTGTAGATATCTCCAAGTGAATAATTGCCAGTATTTTGATAATGTAGAAAATTTGGAAGATTTTAGAATATTACTTTTTCTTCTTCAACTGGAGGATGGTTGTTTATTAAAGTATAATAATCCCAGTATGATTTTTCATGATAGTTTTTGTTTTTTAACAATTTTATAGATATTAGACAAATAACCTGTACCCTGATAAGGCTGTTTTGTGATAAGAATAAGGTATTCAATGAGTTTTGGAGCTTCATGTCTAACTGAAGGTTGCATTTGTTCTATTTTATTTATAAGAAAATGCCTTAGATTTTGTAAAACAGCCAATTGTCTTTATTTATATTATAATTATAAATTATCTGTTCCTTTGTTAGAATTTTCCCTTTCTCTATAAGTTGATGCCAAAAGAGTAATGTTTCTTCTTTAAGTATATTTATTTTAGATATTTGGAATGTATCTAGAATATTTGGTGTAAAAGCTATATGGAAAATAAGAAAAATCCAAGAATTAATATTTGGTATTTTGTTTATATATGTTCTGAACACTGAAAGTGTAGAACTTACATAGTTTGATGGCAATTTATTAATATTATTCCTTTTCCTAAAAATAATCTTTTAACATCCATATAAG